>NC_081325.1:46633127-46760627 GCF_026419965.1 Kogia breviceps | reverse complement strand
GGTGGATAGACCTGGAGTCTGTCATACAGAGTGAAGTAAGTCAGAAGGAGAAAAACAAATACCGTATGCTAACACATATATATGGACTCTACGAAAAAAAGATGTCATGAAGAGATTAGTGGTAGGACAGGAATAAAACACAGACCTACTAGAGCATGGACTTGAGTATATGGGGAGGGGGAAGGGTAAGCTGTGACGAAGTGAGAGAGTGGCAGGGACATATATACACTACCAAATGTAAATTAGATAGCTAGTGGGAAGCTGCCGTATAGCACAGGGAGATCACCTCTGTGCTTGTGACCACCTAGAGGGGTGAGATAGGGAGGGTGGGAGGGAGGGTGACGCAAGAGGGAAGAGATATGGGAACATATGTATATGTATAACTGATTCACTTTGTTGTAAAGGAAAAACTAACACACTATTGTAAAACAGTTATACTCCAATAAAGATGTTAAAAAAAAATATTAAGTCACAATTTACAATAGCCAGGACGTGGAAGCAACCTAAGTGTCCATCCACAGATGAATGGATAAAGAAGATGTGGCACATATATACAATGGAATATTAGCCATAAAAAGAAACAAAATTGAGCTATTTGTAGTGAGGTGGATGGACCTAGAGTCTGTCATACAGAGTGAAGTAAGTCAGAAAAAGAAAAACAAATACTGTATGCTAACACGTATATATGGAATCTAAAAAAAAAAAAAAAAAAAGATTCTGATGAACCTAGGGGCACTACAGGAATAAACATGCAGACGTAGAGAATGGACTTGAGGACATGGGGAGGGGGAAGGGTAAGCTGGGACGAAGTGAGAGGGTAGCATTGACATATATACACTACCAAACATAAAATAGATAGCTAGTGGGAAGCTGCTACATCGCACAGGGAGATCAGCTCTGTGCTTTGTGACCACCTAGAGAGGTGGGATAGGGAGGGGATATGGGGATATATATATATGTATAGCTGATTCACTTTGTTATACAGCGGCAGCTAACACAACATTGTAAAGCAATTATACTCCAATAAAGATGTTAAAAAAATATTAAGTCATTTTTGATAGATCCCTTTCTGAAATATCTTACACACTTCCCTAGCTTGGTGAAGAGAGATACTGAAGATAGTTTAAACTTGACACATTATTATGGACATTCATTTTTGAATCAGGATCATTTCATGTATTTCAATTGCTGTGCTGTCTCCTCATACATGCTTTTTTTTTTTTTTTTTTTTTTTTTTCGGTACGTGGGCCTCTCACTGCTGTGGCCTCTCCCGTTGCGGAGCACAGGCTCCAGACGCGCAGGCTCAGTGGCCATGGTTCAAGGGCCCAGCCGCTCCGCGGTATGTGGGATCTTCCGGAACCGGGACACAAACTCGTGTTCCCTGCATCGGCAGGTGGACTCTCAACCAGTGCGCCACCAGGGAAGCCCGTCATACATGCTTTTTAAACTTTTGTTTTTCCTGATATGTTGTGAGCCCAGAAACCGGGGTTTCTCTCAAGCTTATTAAGCATTACATTGAAACAGACCTTCATCAGTCATGTTCCAAAGAAAGATGAGGAAATGGAGACTCAACAGGAGAGTAGATTAGATTTGAAGAAGTGGCTTTTGGACAGTTTAATACTCTATGGAGCCCAGGGAATGTCTTCAAAACAGGGCGTGTGAGCTCACTCTTGCCTATTTCACTTAATTCAATTTTTAGACATTTGTCCAAAGATTTGAAGCTGCCATATATTTGACTGTTGCACATGAATTGTTCTGTCTTACTATATTCAGTATGATTGCTCTTTTTACACAAAATTTTTCTAGATGGAGAAGTTTAGATTTTAGAGAATACAGAACAATATCTTCATCCCTTGGAGAATGTCATTCACTATCTTAAAACATTAACCGGAAATTTGATCATCTTAAAGAAATCTTATAGTTCTCAAGAGCATGTAACACTTTCTCCCAAGGAGTACTTTTACTCGGGGAATATAATTCAATATGGACATATAGACTTTTTGTCCCAGGACTTTGCTACTTTCTTTAAAAATAAAATGTTATTTTTTTCCCTCAAGATGGGAAAGATGAAATGTGTTATTTTTTTAAAACAATGAAAAACTTATATGTCAACATTTTTGACATTAAGCAAACTAGTTTGAGGACATTTCTACTATATTTTTGACCTGTGAGTTTGAGTTTAAAATTTTTTTCCAAGAGTCTATAGTTATATCAGTATCTTTTAAAGACTTAGAAATCATTTTTCTAAAACTAGCAAAACAAACAAACAAACATATAGATCTCAAAAAATAAAAAGAAAAACAAAGAAAGAAGAAAACAACCCACCCTCAGATCTCAAATCCTTTCTAAGATTTGTATCATTGACTGCCTATAAACATTGAACTGCAATTTAGTACTCCAAGTATTAACATTTAAAAAGCACAAAAGATGCACATTTACCGTCAAGGTTGCAAAAATTGATCCTGTGAAAAAATTAATTTATTTTGACAATTTATAAAAATCTCTCAGTTTGTTTCTAATCATTCCCTCATTTTTCTTTTCAACAATTGAACATTGGAGTTAAATAATAATCTTTCCTTGAGGAATCTGTTTTTCAGAAAAAATTCTGACTTTTTATATTTTTAAAAAGTGTCTTTCCAGCCCTAAGATTATGTATTTAGGTATCTATAATATGAAAAGAAAAAAAGAAAAAACTTTGAGATTGCTTATGGAGTTTTTGTTTGCCACTTTGGTTGTTCAAGTGGGCTTGTGTGTAACCTTAGAAGGGGGCGTGGGCAGATGGTGATAATTTCCAAATTTATGGTTGTCACTGGATACCATAGCAACCAGAAGTGGAAGTTAATGAAAGAAAGAAGGCTCTTTGTCGAGACTCACAACACAACACCTCCTGTAGTGCTCCCTACATTTATTTGGACTGAGCACATGTCATAAATCATTTTTGAAAATAAATACCAGTTTGGAATAAATTCATCCTAGCAACAGAGTTCCAAAAACATTCATACTTTTTATAGAATCATGTGTATTTTACAATTAAGGAAAGGGTTATTTAGGAATTCTAAATACTCCCCTCCTGTGCCAGGAGTGCAACTTGGATAGCATATTTGGCCAACTTCCTGATTTTATCTTTAGGGTAGAATGCAAACTAGTTTTGAAATACAATTTTCATGTAAGTATTAAGAAGTAACTCAGTGAGTCTCAAATATTTGCATTTAACATTTAAAAAGTTATCCATTACCTAATATTTTCAAATATATTCAAATTAAACAAATGAATGATTCATAGTTTTGCTTCTTAGATACATCTTTTCTCTCACTGTGACCTTGTAGGCACATAATCAATATGCATTCAGGATTAAAAAAAAACAATTGTGAACACACATGCACTATGCTTAAAAGGTAAGAACGTATAAGTGCAATTTTACCATTTTGAAAATAATGCTAGACCAGGGCAATATTAACCAGAGTTCATCCCATTGAAACATTCTTTTCTTAAAAAAGAAAAAAAAAAAAAAAAAGATTATAGGAAAGTATTCTCATGTGGATTTATAATTCAAAGACATATTTTCAAAGTTTATATTCTTTATTTTTCTTGCTAAATATTACCAAATAACCAATAACAACATCCAAAGTTCCTATTTTTGTAGTATTAGCATTTGTAATATTTTAAATTCATTAAGCAGTTCAACTTCTGAGGAAAAAATTAGTGTGTAAATATGTTTTGCATATTGAGAAGTTTATCATAACAAATGCATTGTATTCCCTGGGGAGACTTACATGTAAGAATAACAGAAAAATGCACAAGTAAAACAGTCACAAATGGATTGATCTTCTTCACTCACAAATTAAAACATAGCAATCTATTGAATGCCTCACTCAACGAGTAAATAAGATACAAACTATTTAAACCACTGAAGTTTATGTAGTATGTGTAAGTATGCATTTTCATAAATTTATATGTAGGGAATATTTGTGAAAGTTTAATCACTGGACATTTTGAGGGTACTGCATTTAGCTTATCAATATTTCATGTGTGTTTCCCTTTAAATTTTTCTTGAAGAGAAAAATTAAGTAATATAACTTCTTTTTCACATTTTGGAAGGCCAACCTAATACCAAACTTCATCATGTAATGTATTTAGTCTTAAAACTTGTATTAAACACCCTGTTAGTTTCCTGTGGCTGCCGTAACAAATTACCACATACTTGGTGACTAAAGTAAATAAAAATTAATTCAGAATTCTGGAGAAGTTCAAAATCAACTATCACTGGGCCAAACCAAGCTATCGGTAGGGCCACACTCCCTCTGGCGGCTCTTTGGGAGCATCTGTTTCATTGCCTCTGAGTTTCTTGGAGACTGCCTTGGTTTGTGGCTCTAATTTCCACTTTGTTGTGTGTGTGTGTGTGTGTGTGTGTGTGTGTGTGTGTGTGTGTGTCCATGTGTGTGTATAACTTCTTCCTCTGCCTCTCTTGAAAGGATACCTGTGATTGTATTTAGGGTCCATCACATAATCCAGGATCATCTCCCCATCTCAAAATCGTCAACGTAATCACATCTGCAAAGACTCTTTTTCCATATAAAGTGGTATTCCCAGATTCCCAGATTTAGGACGTGGGCATAACTTTGGGGATCATTATCAGCCTTGCACACCCAGAAAGTCCCTGGTTGAGATATTATGAGGGTCCCAAGTATGGTGTGGAAGACACGCATACCAACAGATTTTGGTGATTTTTTGTTTACTATAGTATCCCATTATGTATAATACGGCTTGCCACAAAGCAGATACTCAAAATAAATATTTCTTCAATGAATATGGCTAATATATGTTTAGCAAAGGATTTCTGAGAGACACGATTATGCCTCAGAGTTACAAATTTAACTGGTGTTATAATGCAGCTTATAAAATCCTATTAAGTACAATTAGGCTCCAGATTAAAGATGCCGAGTCTAGTGCCTAAAGGAGGTGCACTTGGGAAATGGAGAGCATTATTTATTTGTTTGGTTGTGGGTTATGATGGCTACATTTAAGCATTTTCATCATCCATTGATGAAATTTATACTTCTAGACTGATGCTGTAAAGAAGCAATATTTTCAGGAATAAAACGGTAACATAGAACATACTAGCCTTTAAAATTCCTACATATATGTACTTGTACCCACAGTATCTCGATATAGAACTAATTTAATCCATACATGAATAAAATGTAGCTCATAATATAACTAAATGTAAATATAGCTTTGGTATGAAGGATTAGATAATATATTTATTAAATATACATTATATATGTATATATTATATATACATTATAATTAAACATTTCAGTCAAATCATAATATGCCCTGCTTATTATTAGCATAGAAATTTATAAAAATCTTTATTTTCTAATCTCTTAGGGCAAAGATCTGTTAATTTAGATTTAATTACATAACCACATATTACTAGAATTCTGGACAGGCCTCTCATCTATTTAATTTAGAAGAAAATTACAGTCCTTTTTTCCCTAATTTGTTTCCGTCTTCCAAGTTTCTATTGAGTTCTGTAGTCTCTTATGCCTACACTGGGCTGGACTCAGTTATAATCTACTTAAACTTCTCTCTCAGTAGATTTGCGATAACGAAGTTGCTAATATACTTAATTGACTAATTGCAAGGTATTTGCTTCTTTTTTAGTAATATGATGCCTCCTTTGACAGAAGAGAAGTTTATTTACAGAAAAGCAAATCAGATTTTAAGAGTCAATTTTTGATTATGATGGTGGATGGTGTGTGGATTTAGCGGGAGCTTTGTGGATTATCCATTTATCTGTGGCATTCTCATATAGGGTTCTAGTCCCTTGGTTATACAAAATGTCACATGTTGTCTTTTATTGCTTGCTCTAATTTCTTGACCTGTAGGAGGTTCTATTACTATCTTATTTCCTTTCCTAACCAAGAGAAGTGAGAAATACATTAAATAATGTTCATTCAGGAAAAACAACCAACTCTGCTATAGATATATTTTGAGTATTCCTAAAGATGTTGTAGAACAAAAGTCACACAAGATAAACAGAATTCAGTGTTTAGTCTCCTTCTCTGTCTTTGATAGGCTTTCCCCCCTTTGGCTAACTTCCAAGCTTCAGTTTCTTCCCTTAATGAAGTGATCCAGCTTTGTTATTAAGGATTTAAAATTTCATGTTGAAATTTGTTTATATTTTCTCCATGCATATTGGAGATAAGTTTTACAATGTTATGCTCTTCTTTGTAAAGAAGTAGAGTTGCTAATTGCAAGTGTTGACAGGATCAGACATTTCAAATAAACTTGGCAAATGTCACAAAAATAGCAGTATTAATAAAACCTGAATTTGATTTCCTAAAACATTCATTGCCCTAGTCATGAATGAACTTAAGACCTGATTTGAAAACATTCTACATAAAAAAACACTGAAAGATTTTATTTGGTTATGCAGTCATATAAACCAGTTGTACAGAGTGAAGTAAGTCAGAAAGAGAAAAACAAATACTGTATGCTAACACATATATATGGAATCTAAAAAAAAAAAAAAAAAAAAGGTTCTGAAGAACCCATGGGCAGGACAGGAATAAACATGCAGACGTAGAGAATGGACTTGAGGACCTGGGGAGGGGGAAGGGTAAGCTGGGACGATGTGAGACAGTGGCGTGGACATATATACACTACCAAATGTAAAATAGATAGCTAGTGGGAAGCAGCTACATAGCACAGGGAGATCAGCTCTGTGCTTTGTGACCACCTAGAGGGGTGGGATAGGGAGGGTGAGAGGGAGATATGGGGATATATGTATATGTATAGCTGATTCACTTTGTTATAAAGCAGAAACTAACACACCATTGTAAAGCAATTATACTCCAATAAAGATGTTTAAAAAAAAAACAACATTGTGATAGAACTTCTGAAAGTGCTAATACACCTAAGCTTAATGGTGGATACGAATATAAAGTCCAGAGAAAGGGAGACAACAATACAATTTTACTCTGCACTTCAGATGACATCTGGAATATTATATTCAGTCACGGCATTGCAATATTTAGTAGGACATTGACAGACTGTGAGCATTAAGAGAATAGCCCAGGAAATAGGGTTTTGGAAATGATGGTGATGTTTAGTCTTAAGAAGACTTATAGAGGGTCTGATCTGAAGGTGGATGCTAGAGTAGATTCATACCGTTCTCTTCCAAGGACAGAAATTTAACTGATGAACAGTAATTACAGAGACGTCTGCATTGGCTTCCATAAGAAAGAGCCTTGCTACAAGGAAAACTATCTAAAAGTGAAGTTTATTACTCATAAAACCTTAACTTTTCCTTCTGACAGAAGGGTTCAATAGGAAAGAGGGATAAAAAGTTGTTAGCCATAGTACTTCTGTTTAATTACTTTTTATGGGCTATATTGTTCATGGTACAAAAGTGTAATAGTTAAAAAAAAATCCTTCATTGCTGGACCATCAGCCAAATCTGAAGGTAGTTTTGCATTGGAGGGAGGTAGATTGAATAAGGCAATCTTGTTCCCTTCTAGTTATAAAATTTGATGATTCTATTTTATTTCACTTTGAATTATTCTAAACTTGACATGGTACCTTTCTGGTTAAAGGGCATCCATCCTTTCAGGGTTTTATACTCATATTCTTTCATAGTTTTTGAGTAATTTTTAAAAATTACTTTTGAGATGAATGCTTCATATTTACAAGCTATCATACTGTTTGTTACACTAGTTTTCATGGATGGAATATTAACTCATAGGCAAGACTGTGACTATGGTAGGCTCACAAATTTTTTTTTCCAATTAAAAGAAATTTTAAAATGTTTTTTCCTCCTTTGTTCTCGTAGATCTTCTTTTAAGAGTACTCCGTGAAAGGGTCCATAGCTGTAAGAGTGATAGGAGAAAATGCCAATCATATAATATTATATAAGAGAATTGTTTTTAGCTGTGGTAGGATTTGGAATGATGGGTGGAAAGAATAGTATTTTAACTGGTAAAGATCATCAGAATTGACAGCAGAAAGACATGACTCTTAAAGGGATTTAAATGAAAGACCTTGAACTTTACTGTACATTTCTTTGATTTGACTTTCCACTTTAAAATATAAAGTCTCCACGGAGGAGTCATTTCTCTTTTTCTTATTGGAGTATAGATGATTTACAATGTTTTGTTAATTACTGTTACATAGCAAAGTGATTCAGTTATACATATGTATATATTCTTTTTTATATTCTTTTCCATTATGGTTTATCTCAGGATATTGAATATAGTTCCCTGTCAATTCTTGAAATTTATGGAAATCTTCCAAAGATACAACTTTTAAAAAGTGTAATAATTGAGCCAGTCAAATATTTTGATCCTTTATTTCCTTTATCTATAAAAAAGAATCTTTTCATTATATCAAAATTATTTTTCTCATTATATTTCCGTGAATGTCAAATGACACAATTTATAACAGTATTCTGTAAATGATGAAGCTAGACAAAGATAAAGTGTTATTATCGTAATAAAACAGGCTGTTCCAAGTGTTACTGATTATGATTGCTGACTCTATATGCTCATTCCTTTGGATTTAAGAATAAAATTGATAACTTAAAAACAAAAGTATAGCTTAGGTTTAAGAAGTCTTAGCTTGGCAAGTTCAAATTCATATAAATGTGCTCTATAGATATTCCTAGTAGAGGTAGTGAACACTAAAATCTGGTTATTATGTGTTTACTTTTCAGGGCTTAATGACAATAAATTCTTTTTATAAATTTTTATTTGTGGGCAGAATAAGACTTATGGATATGAAATATCATTGATACTGTTATAATCTGTGTTCAAACTGTCAGTCATATATTGCTTTTAGAAATATGCACACTACAAATGCTAGTGGACCTTAAAAATGAAGATTGTTTTCAATTGATTACAGCTGTATGCTGTGCTATTAATTATTGGAAATGAATTGACATATACTGTAAACAATAAGCCAGTTTTCAAAATGATAAAACTGTAACCTAATTCAATAAATTGAATCAGATTACCCAAACACTTTTGCACTTCATTAAAGAAGTAGTCGGTATAATTAATTTGAGAGCATTTTATCATGTTCACTTGTTGATATATGGCTAAGGATATATATACAGTAGTTTAAACTATTTCCAGATGTACTTTTGTGCCATTTCACATTTTAACTAAAGTTACCATAAGCTGAATTCCTAGAGAAGGCCAAAATGGATTTGATTCTTTTATCTTTGCTGCTTTTAGAATACAATGAGTAGGTTATGATTTTCTTTAAAGACATGTTATTTTTTTTTTTAACTACATGACATGGTGATGTGGTTCCTAACTTGAAACTGAAAAGTCTGGCTTTCATTCTCTTCTTCATCACTTATAGCGATGTGACTGTGGCTAACACTGTCTGGCCTCAGTCATCGCAAGGTAGATACTAGTACCTAAAACATCATTTTAGAGAGGAGGAAAAAATGCTAGGAGACGTCCAAAATTTCACTATGATGTGCTAGAGACAGTTTTCAATTCAAATTTTCTGACTCCAATTTATTGGTTATTTTCCTACATCAAGCTGCCTTCTGAAATACTTAACTTTATCATGTATAAACCAAACATCATAAGATCCGCCTTGTCTCCTACTTGATATGACTTTTTGAAGAACAAATGAGCTAATGTATCACAAAACGCTTTGCAAAGTCTTATATATAGCAAGATGTCATCTGCTATTTAGTTTTATTACAATGATTCTTGAAACACGACTTTTGCCTTATTCCAAATAGAATACCAGTTATTTATCTCTCAGTTTGAACACATCAATTCTGGGAATGATGAGTCCTTCCCTATGGAATTGGATTGTAATCATTTTCTCAGTTTTAAAAAAATTGCTTTTGTATCTTCCAATTAGCTCAAATAAAATATTTTTCTCCTGATACAATCTTCTCATGTTGATGGTTACTTTTTGATCTTCATGGTATGTAGAATTTTATGATTCATATTTAATTCGCTGAAATGCTTCCTAATGTCAAATCCTTTGATGGAATATCATTCCATCAAACATATTCCCATTAGTTTAAGAAATGCAAATATATGCATTTAAGAAATGCAAATATATGTGGAGAAACTATTTTTCTAAATACGTATTTTCTAATGATTTGAGTTTGCCTCCTGAGATGTAAGGATATGACTTAAAGGAACAGTGTGGAGTTTTTAAGCATAAAAGGTGATGCAAGACTCTGTCTCTTCCAAAGGGCTATGAGATTATAAGTTGCTATTTTGGGTTCGACTTAAAAATGCGATGCTATATCATCAAGATTCTCTTTAAACATGTAAAGTGTTTAATATTAAAGTCAATAAAATGTTTAATCCCTCTGATAACACATTATTCCCTGGAAGCCAATTTTTGAGTGGTTCTTTTCCCTGTTAAAACATCTAGTTGAAAACTCTTCTTTAAATGTGAAAAGGTAGCATTGTGAAGGTTTTCAAAGTCTGTTCTTCTATTTGGATACCTTCACTCACATATTAAAGCAGTAAATGCCTTTTGTATTATTTATTATCTTGTATTGCTTAATGAAATCCTTCTAGGGGATTATTATATTAGGGTAAAAACATTTCAGAAGAGTTATACAGAACCATATTAATTCAAAGGAATATAAATGCAAGTATCTCTAAATTCCAAGAAAATTAAGCTCTTACTATTAGAATATAACAGTATTTTGAAGTTATTTGAGCAAGAGATCCATCTCATCATTAACCTTTAAGTTACTTATTGAATAAATTACATTTAAGGATACCATTCCAAGGAGAACCCGTTACCATATGACCTGTCCATATGAGTTGTCTTTTTGATTTATAATGGCAATTGCTTTCTCGGCATGGATTTCATGACATAATAATATTCTATGAATTTTTGAAATTACAGTGAGCTTCACATCAATCATCTCTAATAAAATACTGTATGTATCAATGAGAGAGGACTACTGGAAGGTGGATATTTTAGAAATATGCACTTCTCCCAAATACCAATATTGTTATTTAAATGAAATGGGCAGATGGCTTTTTTTGATATTCTTTAAATTGATCGTAAAAATGGTCACTGTCATCACTCCCATCAGCTCGCTCTTCTATATTCTTAATAGTAATCTTTATCTTCCTTGAAAGTGTTAACTGTCCATCCAGTTAATTTTGCCTAGACCACTGTTGTTCTTGGCCTGAATTCAAGGAAATATATTGCTTCTGGGGTTCCTAGGCATTAATGTCTTAAATTTCAGGATTCTTGTTAAACACATGTGACATGGGCTACCATTATTTGTCCATGTTTCTTTTATCTGTAAGAATCAGAGAGATTTAAAGTGAGATCTTAGCTATGTAAAGAATTGAGTGTGTGGCTGTTTTTTCTTCCATTTTCTCTTCACAAAATATTGTTGGAAATACCTTGAGTTATAGTCTTTCATGTGTAAATATTTATGCTATTCTATGTGAAAAAAATTGGTACCTAGAATTTGCCATTAGCATTGATTTCTTAAAGACAATGTGCATTTCTTAAGTAACATATTTGGAAAACCTATGAATACATTCAAAGACAGCTTTAATTTTTAGAAAACGTTTTTTAAAACTTTTTCAAATTTAGAGTCTTAATCATGTGGCTTAGAAAAGCCATGCCCATATTGCAGATGTAAAACACAAAAAGAGAGTATTTTCACGAGTGAAAATATTTAAGATTTGCTCCAACATTGTTGTTTGAGTTAATCTACAGGGTACTTCTTGTATGTCTTCTTTATAGATATTCTTGCAGCTACATTGTTTATTTACTATAAGACTTTGTCTATACACACTATCCAATGGAAAGAAATAAAACCAACTTATCAGATACATGTACATTTTACTGAAAAATTGCAAGCACTTTTATACATAGAAACAGTAGCTATGTCTATACTTTTTACCACTCTGTGTTCAGTTGCTAGCATGGTACCTGGTCAAAGCATTGTTAACTTAAAATGATTTAATCAATCAATATAGTTAATTGGTTAAAATAAGGCAGGGTGCAAACATCTATTGAGTAACTATTACATGGTAGGAAATTTGCTAATATCTAAAGATTAATTTATTTTTCATGTCAAGCTATGAAGGAGGTCTTGCTTATCCCATTTTACATACACATAAACTAAGGCACGATAGCTTAAATAACTTGCTCAAGTTGAAGAGAAGACCTCACTTGGGACCAAACTCAGGAATGAGTAATTATAAACCATGTTATCAGTGTATCATCCATTCCAAGGAATGCATTAATCTCCTTAGAGGCTATTTATATTTTGAATAGAATTGAAACAGGATGAATTGAAATAAAAGATTTTTTAAAAGGATAGAGTCAAATTCTTAAAGAATATGCCGAATTTTTATTAACATGCTTAATCTTAATTTGAAAAACTCACACCACAACTTCACGTATTGGACAGATGAATCATATTCTTGTATTGTAGGCATTCTAACCACTAGTTTAATATTGGGTAGAAGCTTACATTATTTTAAAATAGTTTTATATTTTAAATAGTTGAGATGTTCAGTGCTTTGATTTGGAGGCTTAGTATAGAGGCAGCAAAACAATAGAGTGAGTGATGTCAAAAATTATATTTCAGAATTTATAATCAAGCTTAATTGCTTAATAAGCCACTGTGTTTGAATTTTAATTCTAACCTGGCCATCCTTTTATTACGCATTTGTGGAAAAGCCTATTAAGCCTTTTATCATTTAAAACATTGCACTTTGTTTGCTAACTAATGTAATGCTAACAGACTGACAAGTGTTTCATGCTATCAGAGTTATTTCTGAACTTTATGAATAGTCAAGGATAGTGGAGTATCGACTTGTTAAGTCCAAAGCATACTATTCTATCCTAAATAATTAAAGAAAATTTCTTAACTTTTGTTAATCATTTACTCTTTGTGCTTTCATTTGCTCTATTCCTCTTTAGTAGTAAATCTCTATGTTATTACTTATTTGTGCAATTGATATACTACCTGGTTGAGGCATTGTAACAACTGGCTTCCAAGGGCAGTTCAGTGTAGGCTCTTTGACTCCAAGAATTATAGCAATACTTTTCACCATACTTTATCAAATACTATCCTGTTTGATATAATTGGCAAAATAGTTGAAGCTATATTTGAGATATTTAATTCTTAAGTTATTATTGTAACATTTTGGAAAATAGAAAATTACATTACTTGTAATCCTACTATATCATGTACCATATTTCCTTTTTGTTTATAGATGCTGAGTCCTTGCTCACTTATATACTAAATATGTACCAGAATATCCTATGTCTTTCTATTTTTCAATATGCGGTAAACCAGTTGTTTATAAATATAGTACACTATCTCAGAGCAAATATGGTGGATTCACAGTTTCATCATTGGCATCATTACAAATTTTATATCAGTCTTCAAAACCTAGGTTTAGGATTCTCTCTTTCCCCTTTGTATTGTATCTGTAATAATTGTGAGCACTTGAATTTTTACCAGTTTCACATTAAGATCTCAATGAACAGGAAATAGAAACAATTTCAATAATCTATGCCCATTAAGCATTTCAAATTCTACATTTATGTTGTTATGCTATTTCATACTGTTTTTCAAAGGGAAAAAAAAGTGGTTTCTGAAATTCTTAAAAAGTTTAGTCTTGATAGAAAAATGAAGCTATACCATTTTTTATTTTACATTAAATCTCAAAATCCAAATGAAAGATTTGAATATTAGGACCTTGCTTAATTTTGACAGTTGTCTTAAAGTGAATTTAGTGTTTAATGAAATTTTCTGGACTGATAACTCAAGACCTGAAGGGAACAATTCTAGTAGTGAGAAAGTAATTTTCTGGCCTAATTACACCTTCGACCTCACTACAAAGTCTGTCAACAAAAGTGCCAGGTTTGATCATGATTTTTTTTGACGTGTATTCCCCGATCTACTTCACACAGGAGACTTTTAACAGTAGCATTTGGTATTTGTAACCTAACTAAGATTTTACATCTGAGAATCAAACCTCAATGTACTGTTGCCAGTAGGTGAGTCCCTTAAATCCCTTTTAGAGTTGAAAAATTATATGAGTATTAGTGAACTTTACATATTATGCTCTTTGGAAACCTGCATGGCTATATTATTTGAGATGGCCATGCAAATTATATAAAATATTAGCAAATGAATGATGAATTGGTTTTTAAAAAATTGAACAGCCACATTCTCTAGAATCTATTTCTTATCTGTATTCACTGTAAAGGCCTACAGAGTTCTAATATTTGGGAATCTGTACAACTGGCCTCTTAAGGGGATGTGGGTCCCTGATTAGCCTCAACCACTAAATACATTTCCTTAAATTTCTGAGTCTGGGTGTCCTTATATTTCAGTCATATAATAGTTTATGTTTAATTGTTTAGATGTTAACTCTTGAATACTTTCTCCAATAACTCCTTGACCAGAAGACATTTAACTGCTGCATTAAAGATCTGTCGATGTTTTTCATATGAACCCAAGTTTTGCTTCCCAACCTGAATTACCTATCCTCTCAGCCTAGCCTTTTTTGCCTTCTCCTCCTCCTCTTCCCCCTTCCCTCGTTGAATTTTATTTAAAATAGTTTAAATGTCAAGGTTGTTAATGAAACCTTGCGTTTAGCAGAGGCTACAGTCTGATTAGAGAAACAAAGTAGTGAAAGATAACTGATTGATGTTATTGAATTATTGTCTTGGCTCTTTCTGATTTTAATTCCTCCATCTACTTCTGATAAATATTTTTCTCAGAGTAGTTATACACACAAATACACACACTCACACACATTCCTAATTTCTAAACAAATAAGGGGTGTATAGTCATTAACTTGCAGCTAATCAGAAATAAATATTTATCATAAAACATACTCGTAATTATATCAGAAGTCATTTCTGGAATACACACTTTAGAAATGGTTATTAATGTATTCAACAAATATTTATCCTGAGTTTTAGGAGTTACAAAGATAAATGACATAGCCACTCAATAAACTGTAATTGAGGGTACAAAGAGGCAATTACCAAGAGAGATATACAAAAGCACTATAGGTTTTGTAAAGAAGAAGAGGAAACGAGGGGTTAACAGGATAATCATTGTCATCACTGTGGAAAGTGGCATCTGATATTGTCTTAAAATGGGTATGATTTGACAAAAAAATTTATTTGCATAACACAAGTGTATGAAAAATAAATTTGATAACATTTTTGTGAAAGAAAAAAGAGCGGGTTTTACATTGATCACGAGTATGATATGACTGAAGGTTCAAAACAATTATTGGCTGATAAATGAATGTATAATTTTCAGATCATTAAAGTATTAGTAATTGTTACCATCTATTGGGATTTATTATATTTCAGTTAGTAAGTTATTTTATGTGTATTAGCTCATTTAATCCCTGTAATATGTCTTTGGGTAGTTATTATGGTTTTCATTTTACAGATGAGTAAATTTTGGCACTGATTTTTCTTGCTCAAGACTGTTAATCTGACTGCCAAGCCTGTCTCCCAATTCACTGTGCAACAGCCTTGCATTCTTATCAGCAGCATTGTGTTCATTTATGGTTATTATATTTGATCATGATTTTTAAAAATATCTATTCACCAATAATCCATTTCACCACAGACTTTTTTAAACACTAACATTTGATGTTTTTAACCTAAGTATGATTTTTGCATCTGGGAATAAAAAACCTTGATGTACTATTGCCAATATGGTAATTCACTTAAGTCCATTTTAAATTTGATAAATTATGTGGGTGCTAATGAGCTCTACGTATTGTACTGTTTTGGCAGCAGCCTTGCTTACTTAGACCATATCAACAGTATTGTGTCCATTTATGGTTATTATGTCTTGAGAGGCCACAATAGAAAACAGTTTGTCCAAACTGGGTAATCAGAACTGGAAGTTATTTTCTTAAGATTGGTTGAAGGAAATGAAGATTTTTAGAGAAGAAATGGGGCTTTAGGGAAAGGGCATGCTTGCTGTCTTTGGATATTTAATAAAGGATATAGATTAATTGTTCATTGTTCTAGAAGGTAGGACAAATAAGTGTCATTCATGAAAAAAAAAAGACTTATGGGGCAAAAAAGAAAGTTGCAAATATTAGCCCACTGAGAAAATGTGTGGCTCACCAGGCTTTCATATCTCATTATAAATGTCTTGACTATTCTCTCCCAGGTGTGTTACAGAGGATAGTTTTTACATTTAGGATAATTTCATAAACATTATTATTAGTAGTAGTAATAGTTCTAAGATTCAATATGCTGACAAAATAAAAATAAATAATTCCACGGAGTCATTTTATCTAAAATTTTTTTGATTTTTATTTTGGAAACATATAATCTAGCAAGTTTCACAAGTTTATGTTCCTTAACAATATTATACAGAAACAATGCAATTGTTGAATTAGTTGTTTGAAATCTGAAATATACACATTTGATTAAATCAAGTTTAGATATATTAATTTGGGTAATTTTATACATGATTGTCTATTTGAGTAACACTTCATTAATCATTCTATTGTGCAGAAATGGCCATAACATTCCAGGGCACAGTTTAAACAATGTTCATTCTTATTTCCTGATGTTTAAATTTATCCTTTGGCAGATCTAGGCAACAAAATAATAAAAAACATTATATTTTACCTAATACATTAATTTTAAAAGATCCCAGGAAATTGATTTTGCTATGCACTAAGACATTTTCTAGTGATTAAGTTCATGTTTACTCAAAATGATATAGCCAAAGTATTATTGTTATACATTATAATAAACAATTAGGAAAACTTATAGAGAGATTTAAACATTTATCTTTTTATCTTTTCACTGTTTAGATTTTGTTCTATAGTGATTTTGTATCCTTTTTCATTTTTATTATCACTTTTATCCATAATACTTTCCAAACCATTGTACATCCATCACTGGATATTAGATATTTGTACTTGAATTTCCTATTGTCATTTCAAACTTGTCAATGACTAAAATCGAACCCATTATTATTTCTTCAATACCAAACTCAGCTGATTTTTCTGTTTTTCTTAATGGTAACTTATGTTTTAAATAATCACACAGGCTAAAGAGCTGAGAGAGTTTGTATAACTGCTAAGGCAATCTAACAAAACAAAAAGCAGCTTACACATAAAACAAAATATTACTTTACAGCTTCATTTAAAGTTCTAACTTATTTTTTAAGCATTCATACCTTATGTCATATTATATCCCAACAGCTTTTTGTGATACATAATAAAACCCCAGTTCACAAATGAGGAAATTAGGACTCAGTTTTGCTGCTCAAAATTAGAAAGGCTAGAAAATGACAGAGTGAAAATTTGAATCCATAACTACACACCCCTGATCTTTCTATTGTATTCCTTTAAGGGGCTATTATTGTCCTACGACCCCGGTATGTTTGCTTACCTTATCTCTAGTAAAAATAGAATGGTTTTGTTATTTATTATAACTGTAGATCAAATTATTACTAAAAATATTTCTAATAGTTAAACCTCAAGTGAATATACATATTTTGTGTCAGATCTGGAATACTGACATGCTATATAGTCAAAACCCTTGTATATAATTATAACCCTTCTAACATTAAGCAGGTGACTGGACTATATATAAGTCAGGCATAAAATGCCCTGAATGTAACAACATAGTGAATCAAGCAAATTATCAAACGGCAAAGCTCATTTTGTGCTCTGGGCAATTTCTGCTGCCAGCACTTATACATCAAAACTTCACTCAATGTACGATTGATTTTACTTTATTTTGTTTATTTTTAATTCCCTACAGCAAGCTATGTTAGCTTTGTAGAATGCTGTCCGCATCATTAGGTTCCTAAGAAATTATAGTTGTTTCAGTCATGGTTGACCAAAATATTATTCCCTTCCTATAGACCATGGATATTGGTTCTTGGATTGGTACCACTGAGCTGAAATTGTGCAAGGCTAGTGACTCAAGTACACAACACACAGAGAGAAAGCATCAATGTTATTAGAAATATGAGCATCCGAAGAATAATGCTGTAAAATCAGCCAGGCAGTGGCCATTAAAGATATTTTCCAGTTTAAGGAAAGAGGTTCAGATTAAAGTATGAAAGTCCGGTCTTAAGACAGGAATGAATTCCAGTGTAAAATGATACATGTCTTCCTTTCACAGTTGCGTTTTATGTTGCTTTAAAACATGTCAAAATAATCCCCAACAGAGGAGCCTAAAAGGAATGTCAGCTCTGTGGTTATGTAAATCGAATTGAGTGCTTTACAGCAGGTTTAAGATTTTTATAACTCAGAAGTTGTTAACAGCCAGCTGGTTTGTATCTGTTTTTTATGGTTATTCTTGTCATATGCAGCCTCCACAATTTTTAATTATATTTTATGGTATGTGTTTTCCTCCTTTTGAATCCCTTAGCCACTCTTTGCTTCACAAGGTATTTTCCACTGGGAAGGGAACAAACACAGTGGCGGGACTCCATCATTGGAAATACAGTTGTATAATTACTTACCACTAACAGCTCTATAGTGTGAAATTCAAGTAACTTTCCATTGCAAACACATAACCTTCTATTAGAGCATTGAAATTGCTTTAATGTAATAAGAGCTGCTTGAAAGTTTGTGAGCTGACCCTCCCTAGTAAGTCAGAAACATGATGATTGTGCCACACTTTGTATTTCAAGTTTCTAAAAATGATATATAGATCTATCTTATTTCTCTTTCTTTTTTCCTTCCTTCCCTCCCTCCATCCCTCCCTTCCTCCCCCCCTCTATCTCTCCCTCTCTCCCTCTTTCTTTCTTTCCATTTCTCTCACTTTTTGGGTAATCATAATGTAAATTGATACCTGCCTCATAGTTAAGTTCTAAACACATACTTCGTTTCCTAATTTTGATTACACAGAAAGATAGTAACTTCCTTTGTATTATGGTTCTAAGAATCTCATACTCTGGTTACAAGGTATTGCTTATAGCCTCAAAGGTATTAATGAGTTTTCCGGAGATTTCAGATACCCTAACTAGAAAATGGGGCTAATATTCCGATTTTTCTTTTAAGGAAAATGAAGTGAGTAGAGAAAAATGTTTGGAATCTGAAAAAAATATTTAAAATAATTTAAAATATGCACATTTATCAAGGGAGTGTGTGTGTGTTTCACAGAAACATTTTTAGAGAAATCAAATCTTTGAAGCAATACACACTATTTTTGTATTACTCCTTTGCAAAATGAAAATATGCCAACAAAACTTATTCTTCAAATCACAGAATTTCTAGATTTGGGAATACAATGATGTAAGTTTTAGGCATTTAAATAACTAAAAGAGAATATATTACTGGTAATATTTCAGACATTGTAAGAATATTCAGACCAAGTGAAGGAGATTAAAAATACATAACTATGAGTTGATATGCATTATATAAATATGTACTGAATCTAGATTATTCAAATTTCACATCGATTTTGACTGTGTCATAGGAAATCCATGATGCATAATATGCAATGAAAACAATATATTTTACTATCTTATCCTAAGAACTGATTTATATAATCCAATTTTATTACTTTGATTGGCTCAATCAATGTGATTATTATCACCAAACAATATGTTCAAACATAACTTTTAGTGGCTTATATCATAGGTATACCATTTTTAAGCTCCTAGAGTTAAGGTTCAGAAATGTTTATTTTGAGCCATTGAACACTTATATATTAGCATTAGAGTATTTAATAGAAGCTAGTATTTTTTTTTCTCCTTAGGACTAGGCATCTAAGTACATTTTTATTGACTTTGTCTAGAACTATTTAGGTTCATAAATGTGGTTTTGAAACTAAATTAAGCCCACAAGGTAGATTTGTATGTTAATTATTTTGAGATTTGGTGCATCTTGTACTATATATGTGTGTGTCTGTGTATGCCAGAAAGTCAAATGAGCATCAGAGGAAATTGTGGAAAAGGATAAAGAAGTGTTTTTTGAATGCCAGCCATGTACAAGGCACTGGACTAGGAGGCATTTTATATCCTGTCTGTCATTCACTTCTCACAAAAATGCTATACAGTGTGTGCAGTCAGCCTGGTTTTAACATGAAGAATCCAAGTTGCAAGTTAGTTAATTTGCTCAAAAGGCCATAGCTAAGACGCTAAGAAGTAGAGGAGGCAGCTTTCGATCCTAGATATCTATATCTATATGTATATCTGTATCTATACTTATATATCTCTCTATATATCTATATCATCTTCTTTCCCAGAAATACAGATTGACTGCTCAGAAATGTTTGGAGATAGGAAGATGTTTTGAATTTTTATGGGGAAGCTAATTTGTCAGCATTAAAGAGACATGATGACACTTTAGGTAAAAGAACTAACATTTATAATTTTAAAGCAATATTTGGGAAGGAGAAATAAAAGAGAAAAAAAATGGGGAAAGAAAAGAAACCAAGACTGGTTAGAGAAGAATCAGCAAAATGTGTTCAAATTTTTGGTAAGATAAACCAGACAGGGAAGATTTACACTAGACTTAGAGTGGGTGCCTTAAAAAGCAGTTCAATTAGCTATTTTTTCCAGGACTAAGGAGTTGTTTACTGACAAATAGAAATTTTGGCCTGCTGCTCTATTTGGTAGGCAGAAGAAAAATTATAAACCAGTGATCAGATCAAGGAAAATAAACAGTTGAACCGAAGTATAATTGGGTTGAACAGAAGTATAATTAGGGCATATGGAGAGGGAGAAAACAGAAAGAAGAGGGAATGAGCAAAGTTTGACATAGCTGTAGGAGGTCTCACTCAAGACTGGCAAGATGTAGCCCACCAACGAGGTCAAAGATAACATGAAACTGGACTGAATTGAATGAGAAGAAGAAAGAGGCAAGAACAGTTTGCTTCTAAGTAAAGACCCATATCTTAAATCCCAAATAGTTTAATTAAAAAAATTTGTTCCCCATACCCTGGGGCCTCTTGACTTCTGAGATGGCCCACACTCTGTCTATGGAGTGTGTTTTTCTCTAAATAAATCCACTTCTTACCTAAAAAAAAAAAAAAAAAAAGTTAGTGGTAAACTTTGAAGTGTGTCACAGAAATGTCAAGCTCTTTAAATTATTGGCCAATTAAAATTTACCTTTTAATTTTCTTCCTTATTTATGTGCTTCGCAAAAATTGTGACCCTTCCAAAATTTTCCTTTGATCACTTTTTCTTCTTTGACTGATTAATTTAAACCAGGGTGACATTTAATAAAGTTTTCTTGAGAATGTGAATGAAATTCAAATACCAACAAATTAAAGCAAATAAAAGAGAGAAGGAAAAGAATGAAATAGTATTGTTATTCAGGACTGTGGTTATTCAGAGCACTAAAGAGTTTAAATGTCATTTCTAACTTTTTTTTTTTTTTTTTGGTTAAGAAAGAGGTATCACCAATATCAAACTGCTACACCTTAGTGAAGTTTACCAAATAATATCTTGATTTCTATATTCAAGGGATCAAATCTCATTGGGAGATAAATTTTACTCATAGAGTAATTAATAGTAATGATGATATAATAACATAGCATAGCATCATGATACATGTGCCATATGAGTCGGGCAAGCAATAAGGGCTTAGAAGTTCAGAGGCTATAATCCTCACAGCTGTAGCCATCAGAGAAGGCTTCTTGCAGAAAGTAAAACACACTGTTTTCAACTGTTTCAAAGGAACAATCTGGAAAATTTCTAGTCTTGCATCTTTAACTTTTCTTTAAAGTTGACTAAGCTACAGTAGAGGTCACATTCCACACACACACACACACAAATTGATGCTGACATATGGACTCCAAGAAGAATCAGACATCTGTACACATGACAAAGTAAGAGGTACTCTTTAACAGGAGATAAGCCTCCAGATTTTCCTCTAAGCCTGTCTTCCTTCATTCTTTCTTCAACTCCCTATCAAATAGCCATTTTATCATTTTATACTATGTTAGAAGGATTTTTGTTTCCTCAACCTTCCTATGTCTTCACTCTCTGTGTATTTGGAATCACGTTGTGAGCTAATGGCCAGAATGTTGGCATTTCAGACTTAAAAGTGAATTCGACATTTGTGAAATTCATTATTTATGAAACCTTAAGTTCCCAAACATTTCTATGTACTTGTGCATTACAGTTGCACTGGGGGGTCAGTCTTTTAGTTCACTGAGGCCCATTTAGAGTGTAGAAGTTCAGGGTGTGAACTCTGGAGTGGACAAGTCCAATTTGCATTCTGACTGCCCCATTTATTTGTTGTATAATTTTGGCCTGTTACTAATCTCTTTGCACTTCATTCTTCTCATCTCGAATAATTTGTGTGTGTGTGTGTATGTTTATGCATACACATGCATACTACACATACTATAGATACAGTGCAATTATTAGTATAGTGCTTACCCTACAGTGCTTTCTAAATGGTGGTTTTGGTTTATGAAAACTCAAAGTAATCTGTCAGTTCTGAAATTTTTGTTTATAACTGAGAAAATAGTATTTAGAAACAAAATGATAGTAAATACTTCAGAAATGTTTAATTTTAAAGACCGTGATCTCTTGATATGTATAGTAGATAGATAAGTAGACAGAAAGTATATTTAGAGAGGGATATTCAACCTGAGGCTCTGTTTTTGTAGTCTTTTAAGCACTTTTTTTTTTTTTCCCCCGCTACGCGGGCCTCTCACTGCTGTGGCCTCTCTCGTTGCGGAGCACAGGCTCCGGACGCGCAGGTTCAGCGGCCATGGCTCACGGGCCCAGCAGCTCCGTGGCATGTGGGATCTTCCCGGACCGGGGCACGAACCCGTGTCCCCTGAATCGGCAGGCGGACTCCCAACCACTGCGCCACCAGGGAAGCCCCTGTTTTTTTTTTTTTTTTTTTTTTTTTTTTTTCTTGCGGTACGCGGGCCTCTCACCGCCGCGGCCTCTCCCATCGCGGAGCACAGGCTCCGGACGCACAGGCTCAGCAGCCACGGCTCACGGGCCCAGCCGCTCCGCGGCACGTGGGATCCTCCCGGACCGGGGCACGAACCCGCGTCCCCTGCATCAGCAGGCGGATTCCCAACCACTGCGCCACCAGGGAAGCCCGAAGCCCCTGTTTTTGTAGTCTTAATGTTCCAATATTTCAAGCATATCAGGAAAGAAAAGCACCGTAAGGCAAAGCTTTAAGAAGGCCATGCCGTCCTAGGGGTAAGATAACGCAGGTGTCAGGTGTACCCATTACCATAGGTAAAGGGGCTCAGGGAATGCTGGGCCCGCCCTTGTTCTGTCTGCAAAGTGAACTAGCCCCTGAGGTCAGAGGAAATGACAGATTAGGGAGCAGCGCTGGCGCTGAATTTAATGACAATCTTACTTCACTCCAGCTTAGGTTATTTTTTTTGTTCTTTGGCTAGAGTTTACTTTTAGTTCTTTGGTAAATGCAGTGTTGACTTTAGGACCAGCTGATGTTTGGAGGTGCTGTGCTGGGGTGAGTGTATTTTCTTGTGAGTAAATTTGAAAGAGTATGTTTCTTTTGAGCATGAATTCGGGGGTGGGTTTATTGTGCTGTTTTCTCCAGATGCCTTGGAGGAGGACAATTTCTGTCATCAGGTGATAGGTCTTAAGTTGACAATGTGAAATTAACATTTTATAGGCTAAAATTGGTCAGATATCAGTGATTTCATACAGTTCAACCAAGCATGTGATTTTGCTAAGTTCAGAATCTAGACTTAGAATATGTAGCAAGATGAGTTTCATTTATTTTGAGTTGTGAGGATATTTGGATAAATTGCTGGAACTTTAAGCTGTCTTCTTCACTTATATATCATAATGACCATCTCCATCCACACGTCTACGTTTTCTGGATTTTTCTTTTCCTGTAATGTTTTCATTTATTCATTCATTGAAAACCAGAATGCGTACTCTGTGGAGGGCATGAGAGCAAAAAGAAATTTAATGAGTCATGGCCTCTGCCTTCAATGAACTCGGTGTAGTTGGATAAACTGTTAATTAAATAATTACAACATGATTCAGTAATAGCCATAGTTTAGATTTCTGCAAAATCAAGAGGCTGAGGCAGAGGAAGACATAATCAACTCCGTCTCAGTGAAACAAGAAAACTTTTTCTAGAAGGTGATAAGTGATTTTGGTGTTCATGTATAAGAAAGGGAAAGGGTATTCCTGGCAAAGAAAACAGTGAATGCAAAGGGATCGGATACTAAAAATGAAAGATTGTTCTTTGCGGTTTTACATAGAATATAAAGTGGGGTCAGAGCAGTGACACGGTGGTGATGTACCTGGAAAGGTAGGTGAAGGACAGATTATGAAAGCATTAATATTGCCATGAATAAGGTATTGGGATCTTGTGGTATAGGCAACGAGCGATGTCAAAAATGTTAAAGCAGGGCTTCCCTGGTGGCGCAGTGGTTGAGAATCCGCCTGCCAATGCGGGGGACACGGGTTCGTGCCCCGGTCCGGGAAGATCCCACATGCCGCGGAGCGGCTGGGCCCGTGAGCCATGGCCGCTGAGCCTGCGCGTCCAGAGCCTGTGCTCCGCAACGGAGAGGCCACATCAGGGAGAGGCCCGCGTACCGCCAAAAAAAACAAAAAAAAAAAACAAACAAAAAAACCCTTTAAAGCAGAGAAATGGAATGATTTAATTTTGTGTTTAGAAAGACAAGATAGTCTGTGGTGGGGGAAAGGAATAAAAAAGAAAGAGCAACGATTTATCAGGGTGCTGATAGAGAATGGAAATCCGTACTAATATTCAGTATTGCTTTCTAACCATCTAGATGAAGAGGCAATAGCCTCACTCTTCCATTTGTGTGGCCTAGTGCCTTGCCTGTTCTAAAGGCAGATCAATGACACCATATATAATCTTTACAATCGTGTGCATTTATTAGATGCCTGTGTCATATGAAACATAAGTTGTAGTACAGTGTAATATGACAAATGCCAATTAACTAGTTCCTCAGAACCTCAGGTGCAAATTCACCAAGGTTTCGTTCATTTATTAAAAGTCGAGTGTATACCAGAGATAGGGCTAGAAGGTAGTAATAAAATATTGGATAAGACATGGTGCCTGCCTCATGAATATGCACTATAAATATAATCTTATGAACATATGAATATCTGGGTATATGTGTGTGAACATGTGTGTGTATGATACTAGTACAAATACAGCTTTCAGTTACCTAAAATTATATTTCAAATGTTTTCATAATATATTCAGAATCTTATGATGCAAAAATGTCTCAAAACTAAAAAATGAATTGCTATATTCCAGTTTTTCATTTTCATTCTTAAAGATGTATTAAAGTAATGAAATCAACTTAGCCTGTTAATTTAGACCTTTGTTTAAATATCAATGGTTCCAAATCATCCCCCAAACCATAACCAAGCATAATACTTACCCCAAATGCTTCTTTTGAAGAGGCTCTCTCCTTCACCTATTCCTCTGATGCTTTCTCGTCTTCCTCCATTAATTTCTCTCTCTCTTTTTTTTTTGGTGTCTTCAATCTCCATTTGCAATTCACATCTTATCTCTTCCCACCAATACACTTAGTTCTTCATTCCTTAATAAAATGTATACCTCAGCAAAGCTGTCTTGCTCTCTTCATCAGGCTGCTTGAAAGAATAATGTACATTTGTTCCCTCTCTTCCCCTCATTTTGTTTGTTCCTGAACTTTTCAGCTTTTGCACCTTCTTTCCTGTGGCCTGTTCTCTTGAAAGCTGCCTCTGATCTTGCCCTCTCACTCCCACCCCTTACTATATGTAGGTAAGCCCAGGCAGCATTGGAGGATTTGCCATGGCCTCTCATTTTTCTTCTGTGGGAAACTTATTGACCCTTAACAGTTAACTAAAACATATATTGCTAAAATCTAATCTCAGGCAATCGCTCTTCAAATGCAACATGCTCAAAAGGTGAACTCCCAATCTTGCATTTTCTTCTGTTCTTGGCTATTTCTAATACTGGAGTTAGTTTATAACATCGTCTTGCCCTCTGGACTGTAACAATCATCTTTAAGTTCTCCTTTTCAGACCTAAAGTCTACTTAGAGATCAAACTTTCTCTCTGAAATGATTCTGATACCTGTCCCCTCCTCTGCACACTTGCCTTCTCTTCCTTTCCAGCTCTGGCAATCTTGTGCTTGGACCAGTACAATGTTTCCCTGCTATGCTGGTTTCTCTCTCTCAGTTTGCTCTAAATTTATCCTGAAGTTGCAAAAAATAAGTTTAGATAGGAAATATTATGGATCCATTAAGAAAATCTATTATTTAGTAATACCTACTCTACTCAAGGTGTAATGTATGTGTATGTGTAAAAATATATCCATATGTATATAAAAGTATATTAGTTTCCTATTGCTGCTGTAACAAATTACCACAAATTTAGTGGCTTGTAAGACAACACAAATTTATTATATTATTCTGAAGGTCAGAAGTATGAAATGAGTTTTATGGACTAAAATCAAGGTGTTTTCATGGCTGTGTTCTTTCTGGAGGCTCTTGGGGTGAATGGTTTTCCTTGGCTTTCTCCAGGTTCTAGAAATCACCCACCTTTCTTGGTTTATTGGTCTCTTCCTTCATCATCCGAGCATATCCCTCCAACCTCTGCTTCCATCATCACATCTTCTTTTTCTCACTTTGACCCTCTTGTTGCCCTCTTACAAGAACTTTTGTGATTATAGTGGGCCTACATGGATAATCCAGGACAAACTTCCCAACTCAAGATCCTTAACTTACTTAATCACATCTACGAAGCTTCACTCACCCTGTAAGATAAAATACTCACAGGTTCCAGGAATGGAACTTTGTGGGTGGATGGGGGGTGCACATTATCCTCTTTCCAGTAATAAGTTAATCTTCACTACAACCCTAAGTATTATGTCCATTTTACAGATGGTGGAACTGAAGCTCAGAGAAGTGAAGCCCAGCTAATAAGTTATACATTCAAGATCTGAACTGAGGTCCACCACATTACTTCTGTACAACTTCCAATTTAATTGTGCTATGTACTGTATTAGGTATTGGGAGATATCACTATCTCAAACGATGAAATTATGGAGGTACATGTCTAATTGGTAGGGTTGTAAGTAAAGCACGTAGCCATAGTCACCTTCGGTGCTCGGATGAGGTCCCCACAGCTTATGAAGGAAGCCTAGGGGATAAAGGGGAGTTATGGATCAGCTCTGACCAAGATACTTCCCTTCTCAAATACCACTGGTCCCAGAGCATAAAAGTATTGGAGTGGCATGTAAGTACATTTATGAAGTGACACCAATCTTCATTTTCAGATCTACATCCTACTAGTTTCCCCACCCAATGTGTCTTACACCATAAACATTATACTGTCCATACAAGTCCAGCATGTTCTAGGCTTTGTCCCACCACTCACTATTTCTTTTCTTTTCTTTTCCTTTTTTTTTTAACCTTGAAATAATTCTTTTCCTCAGTTCTATCAACCAAAATCTCTACCTATATTTCAAAAGTTATCTCAAATACTACATCCTACCTGAAGCTTTCCTGGACACCATAGCCTTAATTAATTTTTATGATCTTGAATTACAATAGAAGCACTGTGTTCTTCTAATACAACTCATACATTCTCTCTTGTGTTATAGATAATTGTATATGTGTCTACCCAACTAAAATGTAAGTTTCTTCCTTCTTACCTTCCTCCCTTCCTCCCTTTCTTCTTTCCCTTCCCTCCTTTCTCTTTCATGTTTCTTCCTTATTTCCTTCTTTTCTTTCTTCATAACTTTCTTCAACTTATATTATGCAGCTCCTCCATGTTGATCCCTGTTTTTGATACTGACAGTGTGTCTGTGAACAAGCAGAGACATTGTCAGTATCAAAATCTCTACCCTTATTGAGTTTACATTTTTAAGAGCAGGGATCATGTTGTACCCATTTTTAATTCATTTTAGTCCCTGGGACACGGTACATACTTAAGAAGTTATGATTTGAATTTAATATCTATGAGTATTAAAATTTCACTGGAAATTCCCACAGTCGTAGCCTACTCATAGACTTTCAAAAGATCTATGATAATGGTTCTTTATTGAAATCAAGGAATATTTGATTGAGTGCCTATGTTTTCATTTACTTTTCCTCCTGAGATTGCATATTTTGTATTACAATGATTACCAAAACTGTATTTTGCTTCTAGGAAAAAAATATAAAACAGATTATAAAATAGTTCAAATGACCTTGTAAGTTTTTAGTAGCAATAAAAATCAGCAAGATACTTAAGTAATTGCCAGTGAAATTTACCTCATTTGTAACGAATTACTTTTCATAAGTGAATGTTAGAGCCATTCCTGTTTGTATGTAACTTACAAGTGGGTCTTAAAAGTCAAATTAAGTTAAAATAATTTATCTTAAGAATTATTAACATCAAGTAATTCTTACCAATTTATTATGATGAAGATGCACTGTCAGTTTTAGTTACGATGTGAATAAATATGTGTGTTGAAAGATCATATGTAGTTGTCTACTTTTATCAGAAGGCCTTGTTAACAATTAGAATTCAGGAAGACAGAGTTTAGAGTCTCTTAGAATTCTACAAGTTCCTGATTTTCTGTTTTAAAAATTGATTTGGTCTCCCATTATCACACAGAAAGATAGGTAGGAATGTTTCTTGATTAAGAATATGTTTAAACTAGATCTATTTATCAAGTGCCCTGAAAACCCAAATATCTTGTTATCTATTAGAATAATATATTTATTAGTTAATTTAAATCATGCTTAGAAGTTAATAGTTAAATCCTTTAACTTCTATTCCGTAAATGATATCTCTATGAAGGTGTTTGATGAAGCTTGATACTGAGAGCAAATAATGTAAGGAAATGGGAAAAAATATACTTTTCTGAGAACAGACATGCTTCTCTTTAGATAATAGAGACCCATCTAGCTAACTGCTATTATAATATACCAAGTACTTCTTATATACTGTATTACTTGACACTTAGAAATTTCCCATGTAACAGAACTAGCCATTGACTGTGAAACCAATGCAACGGTAGATGTAACATTGCTGATCAGAATTTGGTACGCATTGATTTATACTTTCTTATGGAATAGTGGGGAAATAACTATGCCACTTTTATCCATTTAGATCTTCTTTTATTTTTTCTCCACTATTCCTGGATATTTCACTTTGAACAAACAGTACATATAAAAATAATAAACATATTTTAGGGGATCAAATATGTGTTTAAAGAACCTATGTGTGTCTGGTGGGGGTAGCTGAAAGTGCTTGACCTGTCAGTGGAGAAAGAGATATGCTAGCTTGATTCTATCCTCTATTTATAATGTGAGTCTGGGTGAGGAGATTCTGCTTTCCGAGACTGTCTGAATCTGATAATTTGGTGACTATATACTTAAAATCTAAACTTATCCTTTGGGATTTTTGTTAGGTAATGTTACTTGTGTCCATGCAACTGGATCTCTTCTTTGATGTGACTTTACTATAATATATTTCTTGTCATAAAATATCTTTGGAGTCAAGATGTACATGTAATAATAATGTATAATGTAATGATAATGCAAATCCTTTCGTAGTTTTTGCAAAATGTATATTCCCTTTGATTAGAACATATATTAAAATTGTTTCCATCATCTTAAAATCATTTTCCTTATGACATTGACTTGTGAATATTAGTGTCTTTTGATGTCAGAGGACCATAACAATAGCCTACATATATGGAGTGCTTTTGTTGTGCTATGCACAATTGAAGTTCATTGCGTGTATTCACTCATTTGATTTTGATAACCACTATAATATGTAGGTACTTTTATCAGTCTTATTTCCAAGGCAGTTAAGTGAGTTGTCTAAGGTCATTTAGTAAGTTGTGGATTCAAATTTTATATAATCTTGAAATTTGATCCAGAGTTCATTCATGCAAGTACTTATAAAATAAAATTCTTTATGAGAAATATGATTTTCTACCAAGTTCTGTTATTAATCTTGGGAAATACAGTTGAAGGAACAGATTCATGAGAGTGACGTCATGGGCCTGGCTCTGCCATTTGTTCTCCACAAGTAGTGTCAGCTCTGTCAGTAGTGGGGATAGTAATGCAAAAAAAGGCAGCGAAGGCAGTCTGATGGACTGATAGCAAGATGAAGGAACAAAACTGTCATTATGACACACCTATGTCCATTTTTCACACATCCTATGTCATTTAATGTTCTCACCAATTCTGTGAGACACAGGCAAACACATGATCGTCTCTATTATAGCTGGGGTAAAGTTAATTGAAATTGTCAGATATTAGGTCTTGCAAACAGAGGCCATCTACCCAATGACAGAGGGTGGACTGAAACTCAGATCTTAGACTGCAAAGCCTGTATTCTTTGTCCGAAGCCATATTTCTGTTATTGCCCTCGATTTTTATACTTCATTAAAATTTTTCATTTTACTGTTGATGATAGCAAAGATGGAAGTGAGGAAGAGACCAAACAGCAATGACATGGCAATAGACATGTGAATGCTTAAAGCTACTGTTGCCTCTCTCTCTCCCTTCAACCCTCTCTGTCAGTTTCTCTCCCTCTCATTCTCTTCCCTCTCTTCAGCTCTGCCTCAAGTGTTCCTACACTGGTCTGCATCTTTAAGAAGAAAGAACATGAATCTAATCATTTTAGTACTGCATCAAAGCACTGAAAAATATCACTACCAGCTTTAGCCACTTCACTATCACGAGAAATATTTAAATGACTGTTTAATATAGCTCAAAAGTTCCTGAGTGTCACATTCCGTAACAGTTGTATAAATTTGATTGTCCAGCAATCGAATGAAGGACAACATCTTATTATACATTCTGTAGGCATGCCATCTTATTATTTATTCTATAGATATCTCCAGCTAGATGTGGAAAAGGAAACTCAAAGCACCTGAGTGCTATTTCATGTTTCTGTTCCTGGTAGTTCTAAATATAAAACTCAAGGTCACTATTGTAATTTTATGGAACTTTTCTGTACAAGGACTTCATTATGAGAAGTAAAATAGTGCCTTGAGAAAAACAATGATATTATCCTCTGAATCTAGGTACATGCTAACTGTTGAGCAAGCATGGGACAGATTTAAAATGATGGAAGATTTAGAATAGCAATGTGTTTGGGCTTCTATTTGAGGCTGTTGACAATTTTCTTCAATATTCCCCAATAAGCTTTTATTGCAGGTCTTGTTAGTTGCTACCCAATAACCCCTTATCAGTCTCTTCCTTTATAACAAAACCCTAATTTTATTTAGAAATTCACATTTTTCTCCAACCATAAACTGGCATAATCAGGTGATATAATTATGACTAATGAGTTCTGAGGGGTGATTCGTTAAGGTGTCTCTTGAGGAAGAATTCTTTTTGGCATAAAGAGAAATATTTAGAATAAATAGCTCCTCACTTTTTTGCTTGGATGCCTAAAATTTATCGTAGCCAACTTCCTAACATGGAGATATTTTCCAATATATTGAGGATAGCAGAAAGGAAGTATGGAAATAATTTGGGTCCTCGACATGGTTGACCTATTGACTTAACCAACTCTAGCTGTGCTCCTGAAATTTTTTTTTTAGAAGGACTGCTATGGTTTTAGGATTATATTATTATTATGTAATTTGGTGATTTTTTTCTTACTTGCTCTCTGCTTTCCCACCCAACTTCACAGCTCATGCCTTACAATGTAATGATAAAATATGTCAAGACTTCACATTTGTGACAGTGTGCAGATTGTTTCATTGTCATCCTAGTATCATTTTTATTATCATGTTTATAAAGTGATATGATAGTGTCAGATGACAGACACTAAATAAAAATCACTTTCATTACTTAATATGATAAGCGTGGCCTCCAAACAAAATCAAAATTTGGCTATAGCCTCAGGTATATTTAATGCTACCCATGCCTTTCCTGTTTTTTGTTCATCTGCTTTTTGCTTAGCAGTTTCTACCAGATGCCAGGATATTGGTAAATAGTAATGATATATATTCTGTGTTTTTTGGAATTTATCAGGATACACAATGAAATGCAGATTTTATTGTTTTTCTCTTTCAGAGTTTAATCAGAGTGTATTTACTGCTGCAAGTGCAGACCTAGAAGTTACTTTTCTCTCACTAAAATGTTCAAGTGTGTCTTTCTTATCATTATTGCAAATTTTCAGGTACATTGAATGAAACAAAATAATATAGATCTTTTTCACCACTATGTGATATACATAAATTCGTTTTGAGGTATTGTTAGTGTGTCTTTGAACACTTTGCAATTTTCCACATGACTAAAATTGACAGAAGAGATGGATCTTTTGTAATAATGACTAAACTTGTACATATTGCTCAGATTTTCACACCAAAATGAAGGAAGCTGGTGGAATGGGTCGCTTGTGAAATACTTAGCTTTTTAATGACATATATTAGACTCTCTGTGATTACCAACACTCTACTATTGTCTTATTAGTCAGTTTTTAGTGGCTGAAGAAAATTTGTTTTGATTGTCTCATTGTTTGGAAGAAAAGCTGTTGCAGAAGTTTTATGTCTGTTTTTGGTTCTGTTAAACTGGAAAGGGCATATTCCTGTCTCAAAGGCTTTTCTTCAAGGACTTACAAGCCAGAGCTCAGTGTCTGAGTTTGTTTCCAAACTTGAATTTCTCGAGTTTCAGAGAGACAGACTTCTATTAGGCCACCGGGCTAGCACAGCAATGTTTAGATATTATTTCAATCAAAGAACTGTGTTCCATTACTCTAGGATCTATGTCAAGCTGTGGATTAGGTTAAAAAACCAACAAAAGCTCCTGGTGGTTGAAAGATTATAAGTATTTTGCTACATTACTACATTGCAGGCAGGAGCACAGTTCTTTCAGCATTTTAGAGTTTCACAACGTTACAATTAATTAATTGTGTCTATCTAAACACTAAAACACCAGTCAGAGTTACCGTCTGCACTTTTAATAAATCCTTTGAATTCCCTTGATCTTTCTTTTTTCTTATCCTCTCTGTGTACTGTAGCAAAACTTTCCCAAACCCATAAAACTTTGATTAATGGAATAAAGAATTAGATTTGAGATACCTGTTTTTGTTACTCTCCCATGCTTCTCTGACCTTGGGGTCACTTTCTAAATGTACCTCCGCCTTTTTCAAAAACTGGTAAATGAAATAAACAGAAATTTATATAAAGCATGACCATCCTTGCTGTTACTAAGTCCTTTATCCACAAATGCATACAGCTAGCCATTTACTATACACATTCAAATACAATGTTTCTGTTCTAGTAGTTTATGTTCCTCCATTTTCTTCACCTTTTCATTCTTTTGCTCCCCAACTAAATGTATGCATACAAATTAGGTAGAAAATAGAGTGGGGCAAAATAAAATCATTTATCATTGACAGTGTTTATCACTGTAACCTTTGGGTAGCACTTCTTGGTTTCTTGCATGAAATCAAAAACGATTCATTGATTCTAAAACCCTCAATTAATAACAACGAATTGCCTCACTCTGCTTCCGTTTCTGGAAATCCAGGTTTAACTATGTTTTTGGAAGACCTGTTTTTTTATCCTCAATTTTCTATGCAAATAAAGCAACATTTTTTTCCATTCGGAATTTACATTAAATCATCTTTAATTTCTAGGTTTTCCACTTTCTCCTTAGTCAGTCTCTCTCTCTCTCTCTCTCTCTCTCTCTCTCTCTCTCTTTCTCTCTTTGTCCGCCTCTCTGCAAATATAGAAAAGAAGCAAAGCAGTTACTATCAACGTGCTTCATCCTCGACCCTGGGAGAACTCAGTGTCTCCCAGCTGTGTGAAGTGTATCTCTTAGTAGGGACCCTGGTCCTGCTTTCACCTGGTTCTGCCAGTGTAAGCAGCTATCATGTTTGGATTCAAAGGTGGCCTGAGATGGCATCCTGGGGACATGTCCCTGGAATGAAGTAGAGCCCAATTCTGTCCATATGCTGCCAGGTGGGAAGAGGGTTGGGTGTCCTGCTGAGAGCGTTGTGAATTGTGGGCAGAATCTGGTAGGGGTGTCCAGTTCAGAGCATCAAGCCAGCCCTCTTTCCTTTCCGTTTAAGAATATCTTAAGTAAGATGCAGAACATGGCTTTTTCCCTTTCTCACAACTTGGGTGAACTCTGTGGGTGATGTGAGGATCTGTATCTTATTTATGCTGTGGTGTGGAGATTAAGATGTTGCAGTTGAGGCCATGATAAGTTTTATACTCAATACAGTGCCGCCTGAAAAAAAGAGGGTTTTTAAAATTTAATTCTTATTTTATATTGGGGTATAGTTGACTTACAATGTTGTGTTAGTTTCTGGTTTACAGCAAAGAGATTCATGTATACATACCCACTTCAGATCTAGGGATACATACAGACTGAAAGTGAGGAGATGGAAAAAGATATTCCATGCAGATGGAAATCAAAAGAAAGCTGGAGTAGCAATACTCATATCAGACAAAAAGGGAGATTTAGTTCAGAAGAACTCAGTTCATTTTCTTCCCTAGAAAGTAATGAAAAAAAAAAAACCTATTCACAGGCCATTCTTGGATGAGAGTATCAGCTAAAAACAGACTTGTTCTTCTTAAAAATTTTAATTGCATAACAATAAAATGAATTATTTGGCTACTAGTGTTTTTGATTCTAAAAATAAAAGGATTTTTTGGTGTGTCTAAAACAGGGCAGACAGTATATAATGTACTTTTTTACAATACATTTAATGAATTTTAAATCTACAGTGGACTTTGTGCACCAATGGTGAGATGACAAAGCATCATATTTTGCTAAGTTGGAGACCCAATTTAAGAGTTAGATTTGCAAAAACTACATGTCTTCTTCCTCCCTTTTGTAGTTTTACATTTAGCTAGAGAGGTTCTTCTCTAAGATTCAACACCTAAATAATGATTTTTTTTATATTGTTCAAAGCTGACCTCTGCTTTTAGAAAAGTTTATCTGCACTTTCTCATCTGTTTAGAAACATACATTTTTGGTTAAGAGATCGAAGACAATCTCTCTTTGTCTTTTTATTTTTTTTTTTTCCCCTGAGCTAGGGAGGTTGAGATAAAAAAGAATGACTGCTTTAAAAGTCACACATGGCTGTAATTTAAGATTTTTTTCCTCTCATTGTCCGTAACAGTTGAAAGAAACCTTCAATGAAAGTTTATTAACTAGGCCAATGCCTGAGGCAATAAAGGTTCATTTATTACCAGTTTCTTGGCTGTTTTTCTTCTTCTATTTTTCGGTTAAACTCATAGCGTAAGATAATACTTCACAAAATTAAACCTTTGACCTTCTGTAGAGTTAAGTCTCCTTTGATTAGATAAAGTAACAATTTATGGTCCAGCATGAGGTTGCACATGAAATGAATAATGCAATAGACTCCGTGTGGACTGAGAATCTATTGCTTTTGAAAAGATGAATGCTGTTTAAAGGGGGAAAAGTCCGCTTAAGTGTGTTGTCTTTATTCAGTATGCACTTTAGCAATATTTCAAAAGGCTTTACTTCCAAGATAAAGTTATGTTTGAATTTTCTAATTCTCAGAAGGAAGATGTATGGCAAAAATACTGCGAAAAGCTTTGTAACTCTTTGTGGGGCTGTCTTATGAGTGATTATGCCACACACTCCAAGTATTAACAAAAGCTGAATTATAAAATAGTCGCATGAGAAAAATGACCATTGCTTTTACAAATGGAGTTCTATAACGATGGGACAATTATCATAGCATAATTTGCGATAACATGATGAGCTACTATTAACATGACTTAAATTGATATTTGATAAGCTTTACCAACAAGGAGCAGAGCGACAAGAATAAAATATAATCATAATAATGTTAAGCTAGGTTCTTAATTTTTAAACCAACCCATAGGAGTTCAGTTTCTGGTTATTATGATATAGCAACTTTGGTGAATAACAGTAATGTTTTAAATTTTGTTTTGCTTAAGTCATGTTATAAGTTTGAAATTCCATAACGCATTGCCAGATGAGTGATTGGATATGATTTTCCAGATATTCCTCTCCTTTTTCCATGTGCTCTTTTCAAAATTATTGGCAAAATTGAGAAAAGTCTCAAATCAATCAGTGAAAATATTTTATTGGAATTGTCTAATGACTCCAGAATAGATACACATGCTTTCAGGCTCAGAGTTGATGTTTATTTCTATCTTCAGCTCCGCAGAGGTAGAGAAATGTGTACACAGCACAGGTTCGTGTTTCACACGAAGCTGTTGTGATTAGCTGGTTGTTTAAGTTACTAATTGACATGCAGAAGTTGAATGCTTGAGAGAAGTGTTTTAGTTTTAGTTTGGTTCTTTTTCAATTAGCTTAAATTATTTAAGATGAATAAATCTACTGCAGTGATTTAGTTTCTTTTAATAGAATCTCATGGTACAACATAAATTAGGTCAAGAGAAGCCATTGGATCAGTACAACTATAGACTTCGCTCATAAATGAATAGATGTAAGGAAAATGGAAGATTCGCTCTGACTTACTACTGTTTTGAAATAAAGTAAAAGGTTTTATCAGAATGTACAAAAGACTCGCATTTATTGCCATGTTAGAAATTAGAGGGCTTGGCTTCCCTGGTGGCGCAGTGGTTGAGGGTCCGCCTGCCGATTTAGGGGACACCAGTTCGTGCCCCAGTCCGGGAAGATCCCACATGCCGCGGAGCGGCTGGGCCCGTGAGCCATGACCTCTGAGCCTGCGCGTTTGGAGCCTGTGCTCCGCAACGGGAGAGGCCGCGGCAGTGAGAGAGGCCCAAGTACAGCAAAAAAAAAAAAAAAGGAATGAATAGTGCAACGTCAACCATTGGTAATTCTTCTTTGACATCCATCTGCTCTGTTCGTAGGTGAGCTGGGTTGAATATATGCATCAAACCTCAGAAGAGAAATAGTTTTGAACATAGACAGCATTCATTTCTTGAACGATAAAGTACAAGCTTGCCTCAAAATCAGACAATTTAAGTCACTTGTCTAAATTACACTAAAAAAATTAAGTAACCTGACTATGATTACAAAAGCATGCCATGATTAAGGCTTCATGACACCCTCTAGGAGACGACAACCACTTGAGGCTACGGACTAAGAGCTATATTTCCTTGTAATCTTCCTTGTCACATGGCAGTATCTATTTTTCTAAATTAATCAGGATTATTCTTTTCCGTAGTCCAACTTTAAAACTGCAACCAAAATCCTACGTTTCCAAGCACTACAATTGGTCTCTCACACTTCATATTTTTCTTGAAATCACATAGGGAAAATACATTTCTTGTTGGCTGATTCTGGAGATTCAATGAGATGATGATATAAATGTGAGAACCCAGTAACAAAAGTGTGAAGAATATATTGCCTCAAAGAGTCCTTCCATTCCTAGCCTATTGTTATTCAGCGAATAGGGCCATATATTTTTCTCAACCCAGACCCTGACCTCTATTTAAAAAGTGTGTATGTGTCATTATATATATATATATAATGATGTGTGTGTGTGTGTATATATATATATATATAGTTATATATATATATAGTTATATATATATATTTCTTGAGTCTTTTCCTTTATATTACTATATCAGGAAAATTTTTTGGCCACATCGTCTCCAGCTATTTCTGTCTCACTGGATAACTCCCCCCAAACAAAACTTGCATGTAAAAATGACCACCTCTATTATAATTTTTTTCTCATCTCCTCTCCTCACCAACAAGCACACACTGACAGAGCCCTACATGCTACCAGGATTCTGGAAAAAGAGAAACAAGAGACTTACTGAAGTATCAAAGGAGTTAGAAGAGCATTTACATGGTGTTGAGAAAAGTAGGAGACCATTTGGAAAGACTATTCTTAGGCTGAAATGCCAGTGAGGTGACTTTGGCAGGAAATTAAATTTATGACACCATTTCCTCTTTTCACTTATTATACTGCCTGAACTGTCACCAATATATTGACAAGTAGCCTCTTTTAAAAACATCCTTTCACATTGTCACATACTGTCAGCTACTCTCAGGTAGGTAAGAGCCACCTGCCTGGGGCCAATGCTTTGAGTAATTTGGGGTGATGAGTCATGTACATAGTAAGAAGTATTGGGCCTTAGACAAATATGAGAACATCCAATGCCCAGTTTAGTGGAGAATGGAATAATAATAATGAGAAGAGCGCTTTAAAGAAAATGCAAGACAAATGTTACCTCTTTCAATTTGGTTCTATTTATATTTTTTTCTATAGTCAACATATAGAGAGGAAAATAATTTATTTGCCTTTCTCCTTTTCCTTGTTGCCCTGTATTTAAAATATAGGACTCAGGATAATATTATAAACAATATATTTCACCAGTAGGACAGGTTAAAAGTTTTGTGCACAAAGTTGAATGACCATTGTTTCTGTGGCAGATATATTTGAAAATTTATAAAACGGAATCACAAATGAACATTTAGATCAGGTTTTTAAGTGGAGTCAACTAATACTTGTGACATCATCTGAGTGTCTGTAACCTTGGCTTCCTGTGCAATCCATAAGCTACTTGAGAAAAGAGGATTCATTTTCCTTCAATGATTCCGTAGTTTACTGTATTCTGTACTTTTTTTTTTTTTTCATTTATTGACAGAGGCAGTGTGGCCAATGCTGAAGTGGGAGTTAGCAGAATTGGGATTAATCTATCATTATTTAATGGTGTGACTTTATAGAAATGATTAACCTCGCTGCCCCTAAGTCTCATCATCAGTAAAATAAAAGGGTCACAGCAGATAAAGTCTCTCTCTTCTCTACATTTTGTAAGTCCAGACTCCAAGTGGCTGTTAAGAAATGTTTTTCTAAAGGTGGTAATGTTAACAGATAGAGTCGAAGTGAAAGTTATATATTCAAGCCCTTGTTGTGTCAGGTTAAACTTTTCATAAATTACCTATTTTCTTTTTTTTAATCATAGTAATTTAAACATTTGCATTGATTCTGTTTCATCCTGATTCTATGAGTTAGTGATTAGAAGTTGAGTGTTTCAAAAACTTCCATGGAAATTTCTCAGTGATTTTACACGTGGCCGAATGACATCACCATGGGGTCCCCTCCCTCTGACTTCACTACTGGTATTTCTTCCTAAACTCTGGGAGACTGTAGATTTTAAGCTAATCAGAAAAGAATGCTAAACTTGAGGTTTACTTGATTTATTAGTGATTATCAATATTATAATAAACTCTTTCTCCAAATTAGTAGATTTTTTTTGTTAATTGACACATTTAAAAATCTAATTTAATCAATTGAAAAACTGGAAACTGGTATAGGGAGTGTTTCCATTAACAGCCTCTAAGATCAATTTTCCTTTTCTCTGCAGAATATAAATGTGTTTCAAAGGTCAAGAAAAATCAGTCTAATGGACATTAGGAGACAAAATCACATTCAAAATCTTCAGTCTACCCTGCTTTACAATTAAGTTACTTATTCTAGTTGACTATCATTTCTGTTATTTCATCATTCAAGGGTGAGGACAGGCATAGTTCAATCACAATTTCTGTTTATTTAGAAAGTATTGAGAAATAAAATAACTGGGAAAATTAGTTTCAGTTTTTTAGAGAGCTGGTATTTAAAAAAGGATAGGAAGAAGACATGGTGGAAAAAAAGTACTGGTGTTTTCAAGTTGTTATATTGAGCCAAGAGTTCTTCTAAGACTTGGAGTGATTTCAATTGAGTTGTAATTCAAACTCATGTAGAGCTTACAATGCACCTTCAACAGAGTTTTGCAAAGAGTCTATAGGATCTGTCAGGAGCAGAAAGATTACTTCACAGTAATGACTGTTGAATTGAACTATGCTTTTTGATGTTTTACTTTCTGAATTGAATTGTTGGACAAGATTAATTGCACACAGTGAGAGTTTTAAATGAACGACTATGTAAAGCATTAAGTATCTCCGTATGCCACTTGGGGGAGAAAAAGCTAGAAGGTTTAAATGAATAAATGTATTTAATGCACAGAATGCCTGGGCTAATTTTAAAATTCCTCTACTAACATCCTTTATTGAAAATAGAAACCCACTTTATTCATCAGTCTTGCTTTTATTGCTCTAGCTGAAGTAATTTAATATTCCTGCTTTCCACTAATCTTGTAGTTCAACAGAAGTAAACAATAGGTTTCATAAATTAAAAATACACTCTTCTGAACATGCTTATAAGATTAAAAAAACAAGGCTGTAAACATTTATGACTGAAACAAACTAGATTGTTCAAATACTGCCGTGATGTATCATGTATATCAATATGGCACTGATATCAGTTAGAATGCAAACAAGGTTTTAAATGATGTGCCCCTTCATTTCAGCTGGAGAATCCGCTTCACACCATCTGCCTATCAGATGGTTAGGAACCAGGACTGCGTATTAATGCCACATGTTCGATTTTCCTCCTTCTTGTAATGGTTAGATTCATATTGCTAATAGCTGTGCATGAACACTGTCGATGAAATTTCTGTGACGGTGGAGTGATGAGATATTTATAAGCTGCCTGTCTCCCTGAATAAGCAGTAGGAAGAATGCCAGACATAAATAACTTATCAATTCCAGAATATTAATAATAACTACTATTGGCTATAAACGAGTGCATGTTAGAGTACTTTTTTCTACATTTGGGTAAAGTGACATAGCCTAATAAAAGGTCTATCATATGGAAGCTTTGAATGCTTACTATCTCTTGCTTATAACTAATTTTATTTAGCCATTAGGTCTTGGGAAATGCATTTTATATGGAATGCGATGTAAAAGTAGACAACATATCAAACATTTGGAAGTCATCTTGATGTCTTTGAAACCAAAGATCAAAGATTAGACCTTTCAAGTTAATGAGCAAACAAACAGATCAGAGAAAGAATTTGACAGCAATATGTCTCTTTTATTGATATTTATAATCTATAGTTGTAATCTGCTCTTTATAACTAGGGGTACTAACTTATTTGAAAAAAATAGAATGGGGATACTTTTCCCTTTTTAGAGAGAGCAATAAGGATTGTATAACAGCATTTGAAGGATTTAAAGGCTGTTTTGATAAAAGTTGAGAGCAGAAGAAAAATGCTATCTTTGCAAAGGAAAATAAGGCTCTCAAGGAATAATAATGCCTGCTTCCCTTCCAAATGATAAACCCATGGATTGCTTTTAGGATATTGAATTGAAGTAGCAAAGGGTTTGTGTCAATATAGCACAGAGTGGAGACTTAGTGATTTTATGATAAATTTGATCAGTGTAGGCTACTAAATCAAATGATTTGATAGAAGCATGATTTTCAGGTGTCCATTTGTCAAATGTTTAAATTTTCACCATACACTGTTAGATAACTTTTGTCATATTTGCATTTTTGTGAATAACTGAACAAAGGTAAAACTAGATGACATGATGGATATTATGGGTTACTTGATAATATTTACTACCATAGGAATTTGGAAGCCTTAGGAATTATATAACTTGCTGCAGTGTTTCAGATAAATTTGATGCAGGTTGTCCAAAGTTTGTATGGCTTTTTGGAGTGGTTTGTTTTCCAATGACTGTAATGTTTACTCCTTATATGATAGTGAGTTTACATAGCTAGGAATTTCCATGCCAGTCACTTTTTCAACAAGAACTTTAAAAGATTTTAATGGACCATCAAAAAATAAAAGTACCAGTAAAAGAAATCTGTAAACCAAGATAAAAATAAAGAATTTCTAACAATAGCTGGTTAAAAAAGTAATATAGAATTTGCTCTGAAGGAGTAGAACAGAATGGAGCCCGCTGCAGTGAGCTTGTAGCATAATTCAGACACTAATATGACAAGCTGTTTTTCTAAATTCTTTGTAAAAATCTATTCATTCTTTTGAATTGTAAGTGGTAGAGTTCGTGAAGATCAAATAGAAAAAAAGAAACCTAAATATTTTTGCATGACATAAGGCCTATGGGCTTTAGCCTAAGTGTGAAGTACAGTCCCTTTTCTGAGGGCCAAAAGAAGGTCTACGAGTTGCACAGTATATGACATATTATCCTTTCTCTGAAGGAAAACATCTTTTTTAAACAAACTATCTCTCAATACATTATTTTATCAGTGGCAAATGAATTTTAAGTATACATTAAAGTTTCCCCATTGCTGATGATAAAATTGGATTTAGAACCTTTTAAAATAAAATAAAATTATACTACATTTGACTTCTCAGTTTAGTGTATGTTTTTGTCTTTGTGTATGAGATACTATACTTGTTCTCGGAGAGTGTAAAAAGTAAGTTTCATGAGGTAAAATAGATGGGTTAATCATTTCTTAGTGTAAGAAAACCTTTGTTCATTTATTTGTTTCTTCACCGTACACACACACACACACACACACACACACACATGCATTATGTGTGTATGTATATATGTGTAATTTTTCTGTCAATGAGAGAAGGAAATCTGGTGAAAGTTTTACCTGATTGAAGAATCTGGAGAAATTACCCAAGCTGTTTGATTAACAATTACTGTATATACCAAATAGATTCGTATATGTAAGTGGTTGGTTGAGTTAATAACGTGCATGGCTACTGGATCTATAACACACAGAAGTGCTGTGTTACCTGGCTGGCCTCCTTGCTTCTGCTCTGCTAGGGTAGAGGCGCAGAAGACTCATTTTTCCAAAGTCTGCATCACACTGCAGCAGTAGGTCTCAGATTCTGATTATTGGTCCAACCTGATTTTGTTTTTTGTGTTGTTTGTTTTTTGTTTTCTTGCAGTACACGGGCCTCTCACCCCTGTGGCCTCTCCCGTTGCGGAGCACAGGCTCCGGACGCGCAGGCTCAGCGGCCATGGCTCACGGGCCCAGCCGCTACGAGGCATGTGGGATTTTCCCGGACCGGGACACGAACCTGTGTCCCCTGCATCGGCAGGCGGACTCTCAACCACTGCGCCACCAGGGAAGCCCCTGATTTTGTATTTTAACAAGTTCCCTTGTTGACTCTTAAGCATACTGACTTTCAAAAACCACTGCAAAGATGATCTACCTACCTAAAACGGTTTTACTGTAAGGTGTAGATACACTTTAATAATGTACATTACTGTCATCAAATAATCTAAGGGCAGGGAGCATCAGAATCAACCTACTGAAAGATAAAAATACAGATTCCTCAGTCCATCTCAGAGATAGGGTCTATGAATGTGGCCCCAAGGAAGATAATCTTCAACTTTATCACACTTTGCAGCTGGATTTGATGTAGATTATCACTTGGAGAAATGCTGGATTACCTAGTTCTGAGGGAAAAATGGCTGGTTTTATTTGGAAAGAGTTAAAAGCAGTCATAAATTCACTGCTTCAGGGTGGGATATTGAAGGAGAACATGATGAAGTCTGATTATGAGGCAGGTGGAGAAGAGTTCTAAGTGAGAAAGGGTTATGGAGGGAGGAAAAGTATATGGTAAATGTTATGGGTCGCCAGTGTTTACACAAGCAGACCATTCTTTTCTTACAAATTTTTATTTCATATTGCAGTATAGTTGAGTTACAATGTTGTGTTAGTTTCAGGTATACAGCAAAGTGATTCAGTTACATATATATATATATCTCTATATATACCTTTTCATATTCTTTTCCACTATAGGTTATTACAAGATATTGAATATAGTTCAGTATGGCTCAAGGACCTATACAGCAGGTCCTTGTTGTTTATCTATTTTATATATAGTAGTGTGTATATGTTAATCCCAATTTCCTAATTTACCCTCCATCCCACCTTTCTCCTTTGGTAACATTGTTTGTTTCCTAAGCTGTGAGTCTGATTCTGTTTTGTAAATAAGTTCATTTGTATCATTTTTTTAGATTCCACTTATAAGTGATATCACATGATATTTGTCTTTCTCTGACTTACTTCACTTAGTATGATAATCTCTAGGTCCATCCATGTTGCACAGGTAGAGCATTCTTGATTGCATAGGAAGTGTTTGCGCAGTGTGAACTCTCTATGAAGTATAGACCAACAGCTAGTGTTATTTTGTGAATTTATTTCACTTATTTTTTCAACGGCAGCTTCAATAGGGAACAAATTATACAATGGGACCTCTTTCAAAAGTGAGTGTATAGATTCTAAACTAAGTTTTTACTAGAGACAGCAAGTTGGAGGGAATTTGAGAATTACATAAGAGATTTGAAAGGGCCATGGCAAGGCCAACAGGAAGTGCAATCAATGCAGAGGTGAGGGTGAGACTTTCGTGATTCTCTCCAGTCCTAGGCAGATGTAGCTTTGGAAAGTAAATGCTTGTTATTAAATTAATGAGATTTGCTACTCTTAGTATATTTACATTGACTGTAATATGAACATAATGCTTTAAATTACTTACACGGATATTGTCAAAATAATGCCCATATTTCTCCTGTGGCTTTCCACGTAATCTAGTTTGAGAAGCGTTTTTTCATTCAGTGACAATTTGTGCCAAGCTTTGTGCTCAATGTTTGGGGTACATATACTAAGAAAGTATTACTGTCCTTTCAGTGTTATAACCTAGTCAGAGGAGCTAGCCCTAAACCGACACCCCTGAGCAACAACCCCCCCCCAAAAAAAAACAAGCAATAAAGAGTTTGAGTGAGTTTGTGTTCTCAGATTGCACATTCACGTGACCTGAGGAACAGTAAAATCAACCCAAATATACAGATGGAGGTGTGCCAGCCAGAATCTCAGATGGTAGGACTCAGCTCTTTGCGTGGTTTTAAAGCCCTGTGAGTGATTCTGATGCACACAGAATGCAGACTTTCATTCAACAGGGCTGAGAACACAAGTAAGTGGACCACTCGCTCTACTCTTGAGGAGTAGGGTGGAGAAGGTCAGCTCTTTACAAGAAGTGAGTCTTAGGCTGATTCTTGAAGTGTTGCAGCTCTTTCCCAGGTAGATTGAAGAGTCAGGACCCTGAACCTGCTTCCCCTAGAGCAACATATTTAAGCCTCACATGACAGGTGCAAGGACAGATCTAGGGCAGGGAACTGGAGAGATTTTTCTAGAAAGTCTGAACAGCATGTGCGAAGTCTGGCTTGAAAGAGGAAATGTAGTCCAGTAGAGGATGTGGAAGACCCCTATATGTCTGGAGCACACAGAGCAAAGGAGACCTGGGGGAAAGATAATGCTACACAGATAAGCAGGGGACTGAGCACACAGGGCCCTGACAGACACAGGAAGCACCCACCTTGCTCCTAAGAGCAGGCATCGAATGCCAGGATTAGATTTTTGTTTTCCTAAGGTTATGTTGACTGCAGTATGAATCATAAGAGATTGGAGGTAGGGAAAGTGGAAGCTGTTAAGAAATAATTACAAGACTCCAGGGAACAAAAAGTGGCAGCTTGCACTAGGGGAAGCCAGGGGAGATGGAGAAAATTGGCTGAGTGTGAAAGCTATTAAAGAATTAAATTTGAGAACCCATCAAACAGTTAGGTGAGTTAGTGAAACTAAAATCAGCAACTGTTGCAAATGTCATACATAGCTTTCTTCTTGCTTTCATGAAACTGGACTGAAAATAGAATATTTCAAAAGTATTATGGTCACACACACATCTATCTGTTGGAATTTGTATTAGAAGTGTAAACCTAAGGAGGGGGGGGGAACTGTCAAATGGAAAAAGAGAAGAGTACCATACATAAGATCAGATAAATAATAAAATTGTGAAAAGCGTTTTTAAAAGTCAAGGGTTAATGCCGGCAGCTAAGGAGAAGCAGGATACTTCTAGCTGAGGGGGGCTGCAGCCAGCCCACTGTATCCTGCTTGAGTCATAGCTAGGACTGGGCTTGACTTGCTGAAGTAAAAACTAGAACACAAGGCCTGCCTAGTTTTTACTAAACATTATGTGGCCTTCTTCGCATAGTTTATCTTATTTAACCCTTCTATTATCCCTTTGTGAATAGGATGACTTTACAGATGAAGAAACCATACTTAAGAAGATTTTATAGCTTGTGTAAGGCCATATCAAGCATAGTTATGTTTCATGCTACTGAGCTTGATTCAGATCTATCCAGAAATAACAATCACATCTCAAGTTGTAGTTTTTTCTTTCTTATTTGAATACTAAGGAACAAGATTTACCTGCCGCATAAATCAAAGATAAAGACCCTAGATGTGTCATAAATTGGATATGAGACAACACCAGGCAATGTAGGGAAAGGACAAGTGGGATGTTCACATTGGTGACAAGGCGAAACTGAGGAAGAGATTTTCTGGGAAACACAAAGAGAATTTTAAGAGAACAGGAAAGAAAATCTTCTGAAACGTCTTTGAAGGAAATGAGTAACTGGGGAGAAAATTCAATCATAGGAAGATGAGAGAATCAGTTCAAGTTGGGACTTAAAAGGCAATAAGTGTTCAGTCGAGACCCAGATGAATTCTTTGAGTTCAGATCAGTGCCTTTTTAGGGGGCAGTTACCAGTTTGTCATGGAAAGGGTGAGTCTGAAGGTCTTGTTGTGTTGGGGTGAAAGTTGTTCAAGGTCTCTTTGGTCTGGTCTGAAGGAAAGGTGAGGTCTTCTCCTAACCTCAAAAAAAAAAAAAAAAAAAAAAAAAAGCAGAGGTTTCTAGGGAAAAAGACCTTCTTCTAATTCCTGAGGCTGCAACGTATTTGCTGTAGTAACTACAAGTGATGATTAGTGGGGAGGAAAAGGAGGAGAGAGGTTTCAGTCTCAAATCCACCAGCTGCGGGTGGAAATAAATCACACATAAATTCAAAGCAGGCTGAAGCGCTGTAGCCAGAAATTCTGAAGCAGCATAGCAAAAGGAGTATGAGGGTGTGGGCGGGTGTGTGTGTATATCCTCTCACAGACGTCAGAGTTTTAGAGTTAGGAGAGATCATTCACACGTTTCAGTGTCTTTCATTTTGCAGATGAAGGATGTCGGGTGAAATGAATTGACTCGGTAAAAGTTTACACGTTTAAGGAAAACAAATCGCTCCTCTCCTCCAAAACCTCTGCTGGTTACCTAGAGCCTGTACCTAAAGCCAGGTCTCCGCTTTCTGATCTTCAGTATCTGGCCTCATACTGTTTTTTCTAATCTCATGATCACTCCTACCTCCCGTCTTCTGGATGAACAGAGACAAACTGTTCTGGAGAAGTTGTGGCATAGTGTTTAGAAAGGTCAACTCTGGGACTAGAATACTGGAGGAGGACAAGTGGGGGAAGTGAGTCACAGGACTAGGATGTTCCAGACAAAGGCAATGGCAATTGCAAAAGCACGGGCTTGAAGAGGCAGGGCATGTGTGGGTGCTGGGGCCACGTTCAGCATAGGGGGAGTAATGGCATGAGAACAGGGAAACTTCGGGTGATTAGGTAGGTTTCCAATTCTAGTGAAAAGCTTTGTGAGTTAAGCTAAGCAGTTCAGTTTCCCACCCCCTGTAGGCAGCTGTAGAGGATTTGGAGCCAGGAATGACATGTTCAGATGGGTTTGTTTGAAGGCGAATTCTGGCTGCATTTCTGCTACTCTCCTTCTGTGTACGAATCATGCTTTTGCTAATATTGAACATGGGAGTTTGGAGAGCGCTCTATGATATCAACACACTTTCACTGGTTAGCTGGGAATGAATATATGATGTCAGAGTGCTGCATAAAGGAATCAGATACTTCAATATGTTGTATACGTGTTCTATAAAGCACATGGACTCTTACGTGAAAAATCAGAATTTGAATTACCTCATTTTTAATTTATTCTTTGAAGGTTTGACAGCAGCAGCTGCAGCAGCTGCCGCTGCTACCAATGCAGCGATCGCCGAAGCAATGAAGGTGAAAAAAATCAAATTAGAAGCTATGAGCAACTATCATGCCAGTAGTAACCAACATGGAGCAGATTCTGAAAATGGGGACATGAATTCAAGTGTCGGTAAGTTTTATGTTCACTGAAACTTACTGTGATCATTTTGCTACTCAATGACTTTCTTTTCCAGAACAAAATTATTGGCTACCCATTCAAGAAGTTGGCCCCTTTAGCTTTGAAAATAGTGTACATTTTGAAGAAACCACTTAGCCTAACAACACACACTCTAAATAAATAATTAGCAACATTATTTTTAAATGTAGGAATTAACTTTATGTCTGCAACCTCTACTGTAAGAATTCAGTTAACATCTTTCATAATACAAATAAGTCAGAATTCTAAAATATTGATTATAGGTAAGATGACAGAAGAATATTTACAAACAAAACCACACACCAGCTTTTTTATTCTTAATGCATTGGTTATCAAATAAGAAATGTGCCTTAGCAGCAAAACATATAAACTTAATCTTTTCATGTACTGCCAAGAATAAGAATTATGCTGATAATTAATTCTTTCTGTATACATCCATTATCAGTTTCTCTTATTTAAAAAATGCCACTTTAATTTCTTAATTTGATCTTTTTCTTTCTTGAGGTATGGAGGGATGGAAAGTTAACCATTACTATTTAAACCAAAAAGGAACAGCTTTCTCTCTGCAGAATTAATTTGGGTAATTTGTTTTGTCAAATACAACTTCAGATGAGGGTTAAAATTGTTACTGATGATATCTTTAGCATCTGTGTGTTTGTGACATAAAACATTTTTTTCTGCCACTGCACTGTATTATTTCCCTTTAAAATGTAGAAATCATGCTCAAAATGTAATTGAACAAGAGAAATTTGGATGCTACAAGATGTACACAAGACTATATCCAACATACATGTTCATGAGGGACACAATAATTTATGGCAGTGCAATTAGATTTTCTTTTCTGTGCAACATTTTAACAGATTATTTCTTTAGATGATCAGCAGCTACTCTCAGTCCACTGACCTACAGGTAGGGGGCGTGTATGGAGGGATACTATGCACTTCAGTGATAGTCATTTTCACAGCTGTTCATGGAATCATGTGCTAGATATGAGTAACCTAGCAGGAAGTAATTTTAAAACACATACACAAAACACAAAATACCACCACTTCAGTGATGCCAAAGAGCAGCTTTTAATGCAAAAAGGGGGAAAATAGAAATTTTCAACAGAACTAGACAAGAGAAATAGAAAAGGAGAGGCGTTAGTGCCTTTGACTTGAGAGTATGATACAGAATGAGGTAACAATTCTTAGAAGGATAAAAAGATGTGGAAGAAAGCCAAAGACATGGCTCAAAATCTGAAAAGGACTAAGGGAAGTGCCAGCGTTTGCATTTGAAGTGCTTCTATTGAGAAGATGGAGGGCCGTGGATGGTTTAGGGCATAGTTTACACACAATTTAAACTTTTAAAAGTTAAAAACGATACGAAAGTAAAATGAAAGAATTGTAATTCTCTTTTTAGAACTACTGACTACATATTATTTAAAAATACTAGTCTTTTACTTTGCCCAATAAAACAGAGCAAAATTGGACACATTGTGATTCCAAAGCATAATTTGGATTGTTTTCAAAATTTTAGGAGAGTAAGCCTTTAATGCGGGCTGTTGTTGATAGCTGGTGTTGTGAGGAGGGATCTTTAAGTTAGGCGATTTAATAACACTTGAACAAAATATATTAAAACATTATACCTCTGTCAAATTTCCTGAGCAGCAGAACAGAAGCTGGCTTTGGAGAAACCAACAGGCATAAGATAAAGAGACCATAGCTCATAATTAAGCATTGGCATACTCTTAATACTTGATATTATGGAAAAATACTTGCCCTCTGACCAAATTGTGCTTATCATAATTATTTGGATAGCTAGGCTATCATAATGTCTTAAACTAAGAAACAATTTAAATTTGCTTTTGTGTTTTAGTTGGAAGAAATCACTTTTCTTCCATTAAGGTATTCACTTGCTACTTTATACTGCTTTTTTTTTTTTTTTTTTTTTTGACACACATCATCCAATTTGAACCAGAAATGGAAATTTATTTTAATTTTCCTAGAGGGTCTTAATATTTTGAGATTGTGTTAACATTAGTGCCATTGCTAGTCCCTAAAGCTAATGGATCATGTATGTTAGAGATCTGTAGCTGATTTTGGGGGAAATGTTATCCATTGTCATTTTTATTCTATTCTCACACATTACTGTCCTCTAAGAATTTGTGATTTATTACCCTTCCTGAGCACACCCCCTGCCCCCTTCTTCTTTACCTAGAAATCAGGGAAAGAGAGTTTAGGGGAGGGATGGAGTAGAGTGGGGGAAGGTACAGGGCAATGGTGGGGATGGGAGGTTGAGCTTGCATAGATCACGGCAATTTTGAGCAATTGCTTTAAATGGGCTCCAGTCTTCTCTAGCTCTGAGGACAGTGCCTGCCTCTTGGTAAGTGTTCAATAACTACTTGCTCCGTGACTTTGGAAAGTTATGTGAACTTTCTGAGCCTCGCATTCTACATCTGAAAAATGGCATAGAAAATAGTATCTGCATCATGAGAATGAAAGGAAATCATATTTGACAAGTGCTTATCATTTTATTCATTACCGTGTCTGTTTATCACATTGTTTTGGTCACCCATAACGTTAGTCATGTGGCTATTGCTTTTGCAATTGTTATTATTTCTCCCAACTTACCCTCCTGAAAATCACCTTCTTCCTCTTTTTACAGCCACTGACTGCTTCCTCCTCTGTTTTCCTATTCTCTCTGCTAGGTATTATTTGTTAAGCTGCAGGCCTGTGAGGAAATTTGGGGGCAGCTGTGACATCATTTGGATTTTGTTGTAGGTTTGATTTTAGCTTATTCTAGGAACACAAAAATAATCCCAACACAGCCTCAGCACTCAAGGGGCGTACACTCCTATGGGTAGGGTGGTTAAGTAAGCAGACGGTCATAACAGGATGTGGTGGATCCCCCAGGAACATCAGCTAGCAGGAGGTGCTTAGGAAGTTGTATTGAAACCTATGAATTCCAGGAGCAATCCCAAGAATCTCAGAAGCCTTATATTTCAGAATACAAATGTACTGGTCTCACGAATCTATCACTTGGCCCTTGGAAGTTGCAAAACCACTCAGAGAGGTGCTACTTAAATGATGCATTGTTACTACTCAGCCCTGCCCAAATCCAGTGACATTTCTGAAGTCAATTCAGGGTTCTATTTTCCCTTATACTCATCCGGCTCATGCGTTGATTAAACATTTCAGGCTTCTCTAATGTAGAAACACTGTTTCCCCTGCCTCACTTCCTCACCCCTTGGTTGTAAGTAAATCCTTAGTGCCGCCAGAAAATAGATTTTTTTCTTTGCTTGGTTTCATTTCATTTGGCTTGATGAGGTGAAGGAATATTCTTATTATAGAAGACCCTCTCTCGTTCTTAATATGAATTGTAAAAATTAGCCAGAAAAGAAGAAACCTATGACACTGACAAATAATTATTTTTTATCCCAATTTTACGTGGTAACCTTGAGCTTGCTTGCATCTTTCCAACAGAATGATAACTTTAGGGAGAAGTGAGGACTTCAGGATAGATCCGAGTGAGGCATCCACAGTCTGAGTAAAATATATGGCTGTGTCGCCATTCTCCCTCATCCACAATCAATTGGATTCTTTTAGTTTAATATTTACTTGCTAAGATGAGATGCTAGTCTGCATGGTGATAAACAGTCTGCTCCTGGCATCTGAAGGTGACCTGTCAGTTCATATGGACAAATCTCCTGCTTACTGAAATGTACAAAATAAATCATTAAAGCAGGCAGGTGCTCATTCCCAGATTTAAATCACCATAGATTTATGATTTGAATTAATGCTTCATTTGGCCATAGAAATAGATGCTGAGACAAATGATATGCGCTGGTTGGGGTTTCCATACTGTAGCCATCCTGATATTGATTACTGAGATGTCTTTGCAATCTCTTGTTTATATCAAGTACTATCTCGTGACAGGTTGGCTGATACGAGCTACATTGCAGATAAGAAGGAAAAATGTCCTGGATTCTTTTTAGTGGCAATGCTATCCACAACATACAGGCCAGATAAATTGCTATTTTTTTGCTTTAAGGACTGATCTACATAACCAGCTTAAAAAATGCTGCTTGGAAATTGGGACTGGGATATTGGAAAGGCAGAATTTAGAACCGGTGAACTCAAGGTCAACTTCATAGTCTCTATAGCTATGTTTTATCTGCTTATCTTCTTTTTTTTTGGCATCATGCACATTTTTGAGGGTACTAAATTAATCACAATCGATTTAATCTAAATAAAGGAAACTTAATTTTACTTCTAGTTTTTAACTGCTATATAAATATTGACATAGTGAGCATCTCTTAGTAGTTTCTCTGTTATTTAAATACTTGCTCAACCTAATATCTTGCTCCCTTAACTAATGACAACAAAGGAAATGACTCTTTAAAGATAAATACATTTAATATTATTCCCAAGTGCAAGAGTTTGTGGACTGTAATTTACCAAGAGGCAGGAAAAGACTGCATTTTTACTTCTCTTAACATTTTATTTAAGGAAAACACTATGTACACAGTTTAAAGAATACTCTGAGGATTTAAGAGGGACCTTTGCCACAAGCTAATATCTGACTCATAGAACTGGTAAACAGCTATCAACAATAGTAGATTGCTTGCTTAGTAGGAAATGAGTTCATATCTATTCAAAATGTGATCTCAAAACAGATGTCCCAAGAAAATCTTATTGTTTAAACTATAGTCATAACCCCCGAACTGCTGTTATTTCTTTAAGGAAGTGAAGTAATCTTAAGACTTTAGAATTTCTCTCTCTGAACACCATGGAAAGTAGGCAAGAATACCCTAATGCAGTGATCCACAAACTTGAACACATTTCATATGCCTGAAATGTAGGATTCTTTTGCATTTTTTCAAACTTGCAGTAGTTACAAAGATATAGGAGTTTCGAGTAAAAACAAGAGCTTGAGTTTGGGATTAAACAGCTGTGTTCTTCAATGGTATTCCCTACTCCTTACCTCTGTCCATCAACCAACAAAACAAAACAATGAAAAAAAAAAGCCAGGCAGATAGGGAGATAAAATTATCTTCCCTGGCTGACTATCCCCTTATCTTTTTTTTTTTTTTTAACCATTCCCAAAGAAATAAAATAGTTTACATTGCAGTCATTTCCTTTCTTCTATCTCATGTGCCTATTTGGAAGGAAAAATTAATTTTATGATTTCAGGAAAAAGTCTTGGAGACCTTGAGAAAGCAAATAAAAGGAAACTGAGAACACAGGCCACCAAGCAGAGCTCTGTAGTTGCACATTGGATTCTCTGCTTTGGCAATGTTAATGAACCTCAAATCCTTCCTATAATTAGATGAGGGAATTGCTTATATTTTCAAACAGATGATGCTGCTATAATGAAACGATTGACAGGGAATTTAAGAGTGTCTACAGTAGTCATTTGGTTTCTGTTATTAAAAAAAAAAGTTTAAAAAGAAGATTGGCTTTAGACATAGGTCCTGAGAGAGGTAGTAATTTACATAGCATGCTATGACAGGTGTCTTTGTATAGGAAGGAAATAAAATGGAAGACTAGAGAAATGATGGGCAGGTATAGCAATTTTTTGGGGGAGGGGGCGTCCTATGCTTATTCTGTGTAGGTTCTTTAAAAGGGGCCGAGACTCAAGAGATGGAGCCGGATTGAGTGCACAGCTGTAACTGCTGATGAGCTAATTGCTCCTTATCTCTCAGCCCCATTCATCTTCATTTTTTACCAATTACTGAGAATTATCTGTGTTCTCAGTTGGATATGAGAGTTAATCCTTTTTGGTTAAGCTGGCAGTACTGTGAGCAGATTCCAAATCGGAGGGTGAAAAAGCCAAAGCAAGCTTGCTCTAAAAAAGTCTCCAGTTCAATTACAGTATCACTGATTCATAAGAAATTTGCCACTGTTTAACAGATTAAATGTGCATTTTTTTAAACTTTCTTAGCGTTTCTCTGCCTAACAATGATTGTTAAGGTCCTTCTTCCTGTCTGATGAGTAAAATTTAACAATATTAACAGCCAGGGTCTTGTAAACATGGAAACACACAAGACTACCCTAAAAGAGGCCCAAAACATTCTGACACATGAAATGAGAAGTATTTTAGAACTGATTGATAGCTTTCAATTTATATGTAAACACTTTTAATCTATGCCTTTGCTCTCTGTGGCTTCTCATATGGTGAGGAAAGTATGTCCAAACATAAACCTTTTCACAAATGTCACATTAGTGGAATTTTAATGGAAGGACCACATAAGCATCTCCTAAAAGTGTAGGAACTGCCATGGTTTGTAATTCAATTGATGGTGAATAAGCCATATGGTTCACATCATTTCCTATGCAAAAGATGTCTTCATATCCTGACATTTTACACAAAATTGCTTATTCCAGCAATGAAAAACTAAAAAGTAGTAAGCTATGCTTTCATAATTTTCAATGCATTCTTAAATATTTAATATTTCTGGCATTTCTTCTTCATTAAATATTTTAAATAAGGTAATCTAATGTGAAAATATAAAGAATAAATAGCTAATTTAAGACAAAATTATCATTTGAATAACTTGTAGTATGATCAAACAAGTCCTTCTAGATGCTTCCAAAAGCTGAGATTGGGGAGCAGAGAGCAAAATATGTCAGAAGATTCAGCTTCTAGTAATAACACTGCTAATAAATAACTTAGCTAGTTAGGTCTCTTAATTTCTCAGATTTCGTATTTAATAAATAAGGAGCTTGATGCCCAGTCAACCCCTTGGTTCTAAAATTCTTTGATTTTTGAAATGAGTAGAAGATAAAAGGCAAGAAGTTATTCTTTACAGTGATTTCTATAATGAAATACAAAACTGAAACAACCTAAATATTCGAAACATGCCATCATTATGTACATTGTAACACATCATTTCACAGATCATGTAACCATTACATATGACAGATAGTGGTGGAAAATATTTATTTTGAATATAAGAAAAAAAGAGGCACCTGCGGTAATAACTGGTCATTTTATTAAGCTCTTTTTCATGATTTTCTAGAAAGTGCTTGGCATCATTTTGCATTGTTTTCTCATAATATATTTTTGATCTTTATTGTGTATATAAAAGAATAAAAACATTAGTGATCATAACAGGGGACTATGGAAGTAATACATTTCCATATTAAAAAGAACATTTTTCTCATTTAAAAATATTTGAGCATGTATTTCTGAATCCACTCCTATGTGTAAATAAAATCATTAGAGTATGAACAATAACATATACTAGTTTTCTGTATGAATTATTAAATGTATGGTGTAGATAAGCAGAATGCAGAGAATATTTCCACTTTTTCTGTAGTGTCTGTTTCATTATCATTAAAAAATTTTAATTTATATGGACTGTTGGGGAGCATAAGTAGAAAATATTAACCCCATGTTTTCCTTTTGGTTTTAGTATTGCTTACTCCAGCTAATGACAGGATAATGAAATAAACTGATAATATAAGCATTTCATACTAAGAAATATAAATTAAATGATTTTATCTGATGCTGTATCCTTGTGTAATCATAAAACATAAGGATATGTAGCATATATCCAATTGGATATGCTATATGGTAGACTCCATCACATTCTAGGAGACTGAATGCATTTATTACAGCCTTCAGTTTTCATTGAGGAAAGCCCTAAATAGGATCGTCAACCTACATCAACGTGCTATGATGTTTATAGGAACTTCAAAGTAACATATAGTGGGAGCAAACTTTTCAGTTTAAAATAACCCCAGGCCTTATTCAATCCTTTCAAGATCAGGTAACTCTTATTTTTTTCATTAATATGATCCTCCATTATTTTATCTTATATTTTAACTTCATATGATTGATGACATGATTAAAATAAACCTTCAATGCTGTGTTCTGTAAATTATAATGTTCGGTGATATAAATCTTCAAATACCTCATGATGACCTAACATTAGAGAACATATTCTTTGAGCTGTTACTAAGGGTGTTGTTCATGGTTTAACATTTTGTGAACGTGAGCACACAAGTTTCTAACTCTGAGGCCAATGCCTGTCATCAGACTTAGCATTTCGCATTTATATGACTGTGATTCCTCTCTGCAGTGTCCAAATATTCCAAAAGTGTACAAAGCCATTTGTATGAACCATGGCATGTCCAATTGAATACAAACTATAATAACTTAGTGATAATAAGTAAATAATATAGTAGTCGACATGAATGTCAAGAAATGTCAATTCACTTATGATGAAATAATGTGGCATACATCATCTTGCAGGCTCTTAGTACCCCCGCCTCCCCCAAATAAACCTGGATCATTTGGAAGATAGGACAAATAGAGGATTTAAATATGGTTTTCTTTAACAGCAGGTCATAATGGAAACACAGACCCTTCCATTCAGTGCTGAGAGAATTACCAGTTTGATAATGATTAGGAATGTTGTTATTAAAACAGTATGTGTAGTTCATTTTCAACAGTTTTGAATTAGAGTCTGCACTAATGAAACGGATACGGTTTCCTTCACAAAGGGCAGATCTGTTAGTTAATATCGCTGCAGCAGTGCCTCGCAGACCATGCCTTTAGCTCTATTTGTATTTCACAGCATGATAAGCAAAGAGTGTTGATTTTCAAGGATCCTGCTGATGAAAGGTAATGGCATTATTACATCTTTATCTCAAAAGCAGAACTGAGTGGTAAATGATTTTTTTTTTCTCTGTTGCACAAAAGATTTCTTGGTTAGAAAGCCTTTTTTATTTCTTTACATCGTTTTCGTCTTGGAAATGATATGTTATTATTTAATGTCTGCACAGCAAGCTTGAAAGCACCTAATAGCGAATGGATTGGAAGTGAAGTACCTCCTGCTCACAGATATGGATCTTCTCAGTCACACGCTGTACCAGCTGTCATCCCAGCCATACTGCTGTGATTTAATTAGTCTGTTTATGTCCTTTCTAATAATATTTCCATCTCTATGAAAGGGCAAATGCAACAGGGACTTTTTCCCTTTCTGGTTCTGCAGACTGAAGAATGTGGCCTACATCTGATATGTGAGGACACGGGATTGAATCACCATTCCTGTCACTTCAAGCTGTTGATAAATTGTTCAGCCAAGAAGTGTACTTACTTCCTTGGGGTCATTTGTAGGCAGGGAGTAATAATCTGCATAGGGACAAAGAGGAGAGAATATTTGTGTATATGTGAGCGTGTGTGTATCCAGTCATGTATGTATGTAAGCGTGTGTACACACACGCTTATGCAAATACGTATATATGTGCATGGGGGTATTCTAAAGTTAAAACAATTTATAAGACCGTGTGAACCCTGCATTTTTATCAATGCCGTGTGTGTCTTTAGGGCACATATTTAAGTCTTTTTCATCAATTGATTTCATGCAAAATTACAACATTTCAGGAATTCTTGGAAAAGTTTTTCCTTTTTCTAAATGAAAATTCAAACAACAAGTCATTTACCTGGAATTTTACTTGTACAACTGTATCGATTGGGGGTTTTGGAGAGATCTTTGTTTTATACAGGTATTACATTTTAGGATATCCAGGGAAGGAAGACTTCACCATCTTCCTAAGACATTTAATAGTTATATTTTTACTTAAACTTTTTCTAGAAAGTATATTTAACTGAAAAGGATAGCTCAGGTTCAAAACCAACTAGCTACCACACAATTATATAAGAATGCATAAGTTAATAAACAAACATAAAAGAGATATGACATTATTAAATATAATGTGGTGATTGATAGTCTATACTCAGGCACTATGCTGTTTGAGTGATTCGAGGCTACTTCAAAACGCAGTGGCCTTGTAAACATTCTTGATTCTGCCTTAGGATTCTGTGACCTTCTAATGTTTCGTGAGACACAGATCCATTTAATAGAGATGGGGGGAAAATGATTTCTAAAACCAGTCTCAGTTCGTTTTAACTTCATTCATATTTCTCTTCAAAAGAAACGTCTACCTCTTTTATAAATAATTGGTTAACTAGTTCTCTGTGTTTTAGCTGCTTTTTGGAAATAAATTGCTTTTTCTTTACTTCTCTATGGTTTGTTTGTGTAAGTGTTGAAATTGGGTTACAAGGTTTTCTGAGATACCTTCTTTCTGGATTATCTAGCTTTTGTTTTTATATTTATGTTTTTCCTCTCTCATCTTTTACATTTGAATAATCCAACTACATTTTTGGAGTGGGACTTGTTAAAACAATGAGCATATTGACAATGTAAATCCAATATTCACTTTACATGAAAATATCAAGGTTAAAAATGCTAATCTTACAAAGGTGGTCAAATTGTTTTAAAATGATTTCCTTTAGTAATCTAAATGTCAGCCTCCGAGAGTTGCCAGTTATAATGCACAAGGCATGTATTTAGTTTCTTTTTGCGTTTTCATGTACCTACCACTGTCAAACCTATGCCTACATCAGGAGGAAAGGTCAGGTTCTAAAATCGTTTCAAATAAATATATCAAAATGAGCATCAAAATTAGAAGATGTCTTATATCTATGAGTAAATGATAAGACTATTTTCAATCCTTTGGATTCCTCTTCTAGATAATATATTACCTTAGCAATTAAATAGCTAGATATCACACTGTACACGTGCAAATGTTCACTCACACACACAAGTACCCATATATTTTAGCTCTCAAGAAACTCTCATTAACTTACTACTAGTATAAGCTGAATTTATTAAATATATTCATTTTAAAAATTATTTTATTTTAGAAAAATATAGAAATACTTATTTAGCTATCTTTCCCCTGAGGTGTAATTTCACTGTTTCCTCTACATTTGCTATACTGAGGAATGTAAATGTTGATGATTAAGTTATCTTGACATGAACCATTTTGATGCTTTGAAAAAACTCACCACGAAGCATTTGATGGTATTTTTTATTAATTGGATAGATGAATTGTGAGATGTGTGATTGCATGATGAGGTACTCATTTAGTTGTTGCTTTTTGCTTTTTCTAATCTCTGTCATATTGGATTTATAAATGGAATGGAGTGACCTTTGAAACTGTGATGGAAATGAAGAGATAAACACAACTTGAAAGGACAAACCAATTAATATCAATGTGTTAGTTACACATACACGAGGAATTTTAATCCTTTGCTGTCTACAGTAAACTTGTGAATCATTTGTAGGGAAAAGGAGCACACTTTTTGATAGTTAAGGATTTTAATCTTGTTTTCCTAAAAATTTTTAATTTTATGTAACATCATTATATAGATAACACACAGTTAGCTTGTTTTTTGTGCGTGAAATGTTGGCACTACCTTGGAAAGATTGGCAAGATCCCCTTTTAATAAAAAAGTTAACCATGTACACACACATATTCAAACATATACACATATAAGGCACATGTACACATATAACATGATCTAAAATAATATTATATATTTTTAAATAAATATATTGTAATCTTGATTATAGTAAATCTTTAAATAGACCCCTCTTTTGTAAATTTAGACTCATAACTGATCCTCTGCATTGACCATAGATTACTTTCTAAAAAAATCCAGATTCAGGAATCATAAATAAAGCATTTATTATTTTAACCTCAGGAATCATAAATAAAGCATTTATTATTTTAACCTGTTGACCTGTAATGTTAAGAAATATTTTTCAAAATCAATAATATAGTTGAGTATGCTTTTAAAATAAAATCTGAATAGCCAATTTATACTTTCTTCTTATCTCCTGCTTTCTTTCTTTGCCTTCCCCCTTTTTTTATCTAATTGGGCTTGTTTTTATAAAAATGAAAAAAACAAGCCAGTGCTGCTGTGGTGTGAATTTGAGAACACTTGTACATTCTATGCCCTTTAATAGCTTAATTATGGAATATAATCAATTTAATATACAGGTTTTGAAATATTGCCATTGATGCAAAACAAGGAAAAAAGTAATACAAGCTTGACATTTTAAAACACCAGCATTGAAAGACTTTCACTTCTAATTGATTTTTAAAAGAGTTCCCTGGAAAAGTGAGCTCAGAAATGTTTATAACAGCTTTGGCAACCTTCCAAAATGTTTATCGCAAAGTGTAACTCAGCAGTTTCTAAGTTCTCCCATCAACTGAGAAAGATGTGTCCTGTATTCGGCTTAATCTATGCTGATATTGAACCCCTCACAGAGACATCATGTTTTTTTGAAGACATAGATTCTCAAAATGGTTAGTTCAAAATAAGAAGTGTTTTACTTTTGCAAATTGGAGAGAAATTGTTAAGAAGTAAGTTATGGACGAGCAAAGGATATGTATCTTTTACATTTTGATGAAAATATACATTTTCTTCTCCCTGACTTTTAAAAAATCTGTTGACCTTCAAAAGTTTGGTAAAATGGACAAAAAGGTGATTTTTTTAGGCATGTTAATATCATACCCCTCCTTTTGGTTGATTGTAGGTGTGAAAAACTTCCTCTGACAGCCAAAAAAATTAATGGACATGATATCCATTCTATTTTAACAAGCAAGCAGACCAAAATACAGTAATATTGACCACAAGCAATTACTTTAAAAGGCTACTGCTAGGTATTTCAGGAAAAATGATTCCGTTGACTAGTTGTTTGTCAGTTCCTGTATGTTTTTTTATTGATTGCTTTTGGATATATGGCCCCATGATTGAAAATGTTGCTGGTAATATCTTCTCTTTATAGTACCAAACCTACTTACTGTGATTGATGAGGTAAATTTACACAGAAGTGCATATACAATTTTATGTAGATCACTACTTTCTAATAATATTAATTTTGTAGTGAGGTGTTTTTTTGAAATTAAGTCAGAGTAGTAGGCAACTTCATAACAATTTTATTCTTCCAGGTCTTTCCTTATTGTGTGTTATTTTCTCATTTGTGATTCAGAGCAATAATGTGATATTTCAAAGTATGATCAGCCAGAATGAGTCATCTATTTGTAAAAAGTTCTCTTTAAGATGAAGACTGTACAACATCTACTCATTCCCATAGGAATCTGGAGAGATTTGTGGTTTGAAATTTCCGTATCATAAACTCATGTGGTGCAGGCAGTATTACATTTAGTCAATAACCAGGAATTCTGATTAGTTGGATATAAATCACTAATGTTGAGAAATAAACGTAACAAAAACAATGAATAGAAAAGAAACGAATTGATAGAAACAGGTAAGGAAGTCATTCAGTAGACAATCTTACCTAATTTGTCAAAACAATGCATCACCTAATACAAGTTGCGTCGGAGAAATAGATTTGCATGACAATGTCCCTCAATACCAAAATCACATCTGTTTTTCTCCAAATTTGAACTATAAAACCGTATTAAAAACAAATATTTAAATGTCACATACCCTCGAATCTCATATATATAATACACATCCATCCCATATATATACATATATATATGTATATGTATATATATACTTGCTTTTACACTATTCAGAACTCAAGGCACTATTCTTTCCTAATTTATTTATTTATTTTTGGCTGTGTTGGGTCTTTGTTGATGCGTGCGGGCTTTCTCTAGTTGTGGCGAGCCAGGGCTACTCTTAATTGCTGTGCGCGGGCTTCTTATTGCGGTGGCTTCTCTTGTCGCAGAGCACGGGCTCTAGGCACGCAGGCTCTAGGCGTAGTCGTGGCATGCGGGCTCAGTAGTTGTGGCTTGCGGGCTCCAGAGCGCAGGCTCAGTAGTTGTGGCACACGGGTTCAGTAGTTGTGGCACACAGGCTCAGTTGCTTCGCGGCATATAGGATCTTCCTGGACCAGGGCTCAAACCCGTGTCCCCTGCATTGGCAGATGGATTCTTAGCCACTGCACCACTGGGGAAGTCCCTCTTTCCTAATTTAGATGAAAACAAAACAAAACAAATACCCCTCACGTGATGTAGTTCGACATCGTTTTTGTTTTCTTATAACCACAGGTAGTTTCCTATTACAGTCGTATACTCATATTTAACCTCAAATTCTAATGTGTACCTAATCTTCATGCCTACAGCTTTCCAGTGATATGCCGATTTCCTTTTCTATCAGTCCTCACACTGCACCAAACTGTGTTACTATTCTGTAATATTTACTGCTGCCTCCCCAAAAGAAGTAGTTGGCAGGGGTGGAGGCAGGAAGAGAGCAAGAGTTAGAGACAATGAGAGAGAGAGAGAGAGAGAGAGAGAGAGAGAGAGAGAGAGAGAGAGAGAGGTGGGGAGAGAGGGAGAAAGAGAGAGAGAGAGGAAGAGAGAGGGAGAGAGAGAGGGAGAGAAAGGTGGGGAGAGAGGGAAAGAGAGAGAGAGAATGAGAACATTTAAGTGAAAACTGAGAGGCAACACAACGTTGTGTTTAGTGTTGAGAGCACATAATATGGTGCCTAACTGCCTGAGTATAAAGTGTGGCTCTGTTCTTTACTGTTCTTCTTACAACATTTTTGTCATCTTAGCACTTTTGTGTCTCAGTTTCCTCATCTATATGATAGGTATAATAATTATAAATATTTCATAGGGCTCTTGGGGATTATTTGGGTTAAATTACTTCTCAGAACACGATGGGACACATTGTAAGCATTATACTAAAGTTTATTAAATAGAAAATAAAAATAACATAATAAAGTGCATGCACACACATACACACTCACAAATATCTTCTGAAATGTTGGGAGTTTCTAGTATTCCCAACATCTCAGCATTATTTGAAACCCTATTTCCTCCTCTACATGCCTCAGCATTCCGTACTTATCCAGGATCTGCACTATTTGATCCTGATTGAATATATCCGAAGGGTGTTTTATTGACTATTTACTGCATTCTGAACCTGGTGTAGTGTTCAGGAAATATGCTACCAGGTTTAGATTATATTGCTTCACCTGTAAAAAGCACAGATGTATAGGAAGAATGAGGTTGTCAGTTGTTTCATTGGCACATTTCTTTCTTTAGAAATCAATAATCAACTTGTAAACTTTTAATTGAAAAGTTTTGTCTCATTTTATGTTATCAGACAAAATATGTACTCCAACTCTAAAAACAGACATTACTTTATTCAGTGCACATAAGACTTCCTTTAATTAGCCCTTAATAAGCTTGGTTTAACTGGGATTTACGGAAGAACAGTGGTCATTAACATTAGCCAGATTAAGACTGTGTTAATTACTATTGATAGATAAAATAACGTGCTAAAGTGCTTTAAATTATTCCTATACTTATGAATTGAAAGTAAGTTTGAAGCTTTTCAAGGGAAGTTATATTTTATTTGTACTTTAAGTTGAATATTGACTTTTATACAGGTATGTAGGCATAACAACACATGATTTCATGGTTTAAATTTACAGCTTCTTTATGTTTACCACGAATAAGGGATAATATTAAAATATATCATTCTGGATAATTTCCCAAGATATAGAAATGTTCACATTTACTTTTATGATTCATGGTATATGATTTTAGTTAGAAACAAATACATATCTTAATTATAATTAACTTCAAAACACTTAATTACTTCCTTTTTAGCAATTGATAGATGCAAATGTTTTCTTCTATCTTGAAAAGAATTTTTAGAATTGTGGCATTTTATATTAATGTTGTCTTTGCTTGTTTATTGCTCCCCTTTGTGTCTATTTTCAGTATCATATTTGGGGTTAACCTGAAGGTTAAACCTGAAGTTTAGCTAGTTTTTTTTCCCTCCATGTATCTGTTCTTAGACATTATATCAAGTGAAGTATTTCTCAGGATTCCAGAAATACTTTCTGTCACTCATCCCCACTTCCATTTTCTTGGAACTGCTCTTGTTTTATATATATATATATATATATATATATATATATATATATATATATATATATATATATATATATATATGTATCCATATCCATATATATATTTAATGTTATTCAAAGCAGGTCAACAACCCATGAACTCTAGATTGCTAAGACCAAAGCAATTCTCCTGGTTTTCATCATACAGAAAATTATGCAATCCACGAATTAAATTTTATAGATAGTGTTAACATCATATCCTTTGTCCTGCATGATTTAGAGTACCTTCATCCATTTAAAGATCCATACCAAGAATTTTAGTATTCGTCCCAGGCAAAATGAATTGGAAAGTAATACAATTTCATGCCCCAGCATGGACTCTGACTTTGGTCAGACTTCCCCAAATTTAGTAAATAGCAACCTTTAAAAATATTGTTAAGCTACATGCTCAATCTAGAAAATTTGGAATCATCTTTGACATGGCTCCCTGCCCCTGTCTTGCAAATGCTTTCTTACGTAGTACATCGCCATGTCGGTTTATTCTTCCTCCAAACCATACCTATGATTCATTTTCCTCTCCACACTGCCTCCACTGCCTGTGTGGCAACCCTCGCTAGCCCCCCGCAGCGTGGCCCCTGCAATAACCCTTAATTCAGTCTTCCCACTTGGACTCTTTATCTTTTATCATCCTCTCTTGTTATAACAGCTCCTGCGATGACTGTAGATCATAAACTGATTCATGAGATTTGCCTTTTAAAAAGCCTTCATTGGCTTTTCATTGTACTTAGAGTAAAACTCAACTTTCTTCACATGGCCAGAAAGACCCTGCATAATAAAGAATGTATTTCACTTCTCCTCCCCAAACCCTTCTGGGTTTTTCTTCCCTTCCATCTTCTCTCCATACTGGCCTTTCTTCAATTCTGTAAACATATACACCTTCCTTCCCCAGTATTCTTAATTCTGACCAGTAGGCTAGAATTCTTTTTGTTCTTGACTTCCTAGCTCCTATTCATTTTCCAGTTCCTGCTTAAATGTCTTCCCTGAATGATAAATTTAAGTGAGTTCTCCAACTCTGCCCTTAACCCATTCCATTCCGTATCACCTTGTTCTTTCTGTAGCACTTTGAAAAGTTCATAATGATATCTTTATTTGCAAGTCTGTTTGCTTCATGCCTATCCTGATCCACAAGCATCCCAGCTTGACAAAGGCAGAACTGGCTTGGCTGCACTGACTGGCATGTGCTGTTAGTATAGGGTTGTTCCATAAATTCTCCAAGGGGAAAATGGTGGGATGTTAGAACTAAAAGAAGACTTGAGCTAGCTTTGATATATACAACCTCTGAGTTTGGGCAGCTGGGAGTAGTGAGCTGAAGCTGGCTCACAAGAGTCAATTATCAAATTGTCAAAATTTTTGTAAGCTTATTGTTAAAAAAAAGTCACGATTAAAATTTAAATTATATAAATTTAGAAGTAAATAAAAACAGTGGTCATAAATACTCAAGACTTAAAAACAAACAAACAAACAAAAACTTCCTGAATGAATGTTTAATGAATGAGTGCTCAGTTAGGCCAGAATACCTTGGTACACATATCCTTGTTACTGCTAGCTTTCTCTTTACTCAAGGAATTCCTCTATATTTTCACCAGTTAGAATATTTCCTCCATTTTAGAGATAGGTTCAAGCTGCATTTTGTCCAATGTCAGCATTCCAGGGTTTTATTATGGAAAGTTTTTAATTCTCATTTTCACATCTACTTTTTCATTTTCATTTAATCTGAGACATAAAATGTTAATATTGTTGGCATTTCCATTTTACAGATGAGTAAATTGAATCTCAGAGGAGATCATTTCTTGCCTGACATTTTGTGACTTTTAAGGTGGCGTTACTGGAGGTAGGGTCCGCTGTTTGGACTTCTACTTTAGTGTTCATTCCAGGTTATTAAAATAGGGAAGAGAAGGTTCATTCTTTTTAAAAAATATTAAATTAGAAATCCAGAAACTTGATCTCCAGTTTAGTTTTTCCAGTACCTAGCTCAGGTGGCTTTGAAGACATAATGTTACCTTTCTTTATCTTACTTTACTAAGTTTGGTTAATTGCAGGGCTCCTAATGAAAAGCTTTCAATTTATACAATTCTCTGTTTATATAATATAATATAACAGAAGTAAACAGTATCTTTAAGTCACTGAAATCAACCTCCATGCTATGGAGAGGGGAGGTATGATAGTACTACAGCAATTTAGGAGCAAAATATATTAAAGCATTTAAATTTTTGTGGACATAATTCATCAATTATGGAGAATTTGAAAATAAAATTTGAGTGGATATCCTACCAACTTTATTGTTTATCACTATTCATTTTTTTACCCTTGTCCAACAAATTGTCCTAAAAATATGAAAACAAAAAATCATTTGTGATTCTGTGTCCTTTTTAATAACTATCTTTTAATTCATCCTCCTACAGTTGTCCCTCAAATAATATGTATTCACTACATCTGAGCTTTTTTACACGATATGTTTCTTGGATTATACTATAAACTCTTTGTGGCAGGGACCTTGTCTTTTTATATGCTCTATAAAGCACCGTGCATACCTAGGGAATTTTATGAATAATAATAAAAAAGGAGGGAAAAAAAAAAGCTTTCATCAGCAGTGTTTTATTTTGCATGTGAATTTAGGGATGAATTCATGCTATTACCTGTATTTCTGGAGAAACACCTCCTTATATTACAAAAGTGGACTATGCAGAAAGCATGTAATATTAAATCTGAAAATTTACATTGCTGGTATAGGAAAAATAAGTGAAGCAATACAATTTGCTGTTTCCCGTCCATTATAAAAATATTGCCAAGTCTGGCATGTGGTTCATAAAATCAAACATTTTCTCACACAGCTGTGCATGAGGAAATGAAATACTGCAGGTATAAGAAACCACCTGTTTGCCAGAACAGGAGTTTCAAAAAAGATAAACACCAGAATTTTATATGGGTCCCTGTTGAAGATCTATTCTACTATTAATACTAAAACCTTAACTCTCGTTCTTCAAACAGGTGTTTTGCATGTGAATTGAAGGCTGAGTAAACCCATGGATGATTCACTAATAAACACCATTGGTTTTTCTATTCAGTATACAGGATGATATTGAATACAACTGTCAAAGATAATTTCACAACCAAATCAGTTTTAAATGCCCAAATTACAACAAACCACAAATTCCTGTTTACTCAACATGCTCTTCTTTCCCTCCTTTATCTTGGTTGCAAAATTCTCATGAACTTGACAGTGTTCTCCCTCAGTGAAGAGAAAGTCTGAAATATGCCATAAATCATAGTGAGCTACTAAAGAAATTCAAATTGCTGTAAGCACAAGTGCCGAGGGACTGCTTATGTACTGCCTGAGCCATAATGCAACGTTCACATCGAGATCATTGCATCATAATCTCATTCTCACTGTGATTTGCGTTGTGCATAGGGGCTCAAATGTCAGAGAGAGAGAGAGAGATGAGAGTGAGTGTCAGGTTAGATTTCTCTCCTATTTTACATTAAACACATGATCAGAAAAACACATTAACCTGGATCAAATATTTCAGAAATTAAAACTTCTCCAAAGTTTTCTCTGTATAGGACATTTCTTGATACGTTTCATGCAGATAGGTTTAGCATCAGAAGTTCTAGGGACAGTTGAGAGACCTTTTAATATATTTTTGCTTCTTGTTGATGAAACGTTTCAAATAAGCAGTATATTCATACCATAAACATCCAGCTTAATGGAGGTGTCTGTCAAACAAACAGAACCCAAGAATATTTCTAATAATGTAAAATTATCCATGTTTGAAAAAATCTTGAAAAATTGCAGTTATGTCCAAACTACATGTCTTTGTGCTATTGTAATAGATTGACTTTTCACCAGTGCATATGCATGCAGAAATGCGTATGTACATTGTATGTTTCTGTTACTGACATGGATGGTCTCTATTTAAGATTCATGTTTGGGAACTAATAGATGCTTTTTAGTTTGTTCCTATATATAATTGTATTCAATGACTAAAAATAAAAAATGGAAATAATTTTTGCCACATCTTTAATTTCTGGATGAAGGGATAAAAGAATGGCCTTGAGCTAAATAGTCAATGATATGTGACTGTCGTCACTTTCATAGTCAGGAGAGTAGAATGCTAATGTAAAACATAACTTAGAATATAATTTTTATAAGTCCCTATAAAACATACAAATATCCTCACTTTGTTGATTACTTCTCATTTAATATTTGAGCAGATAGGTATTATCATCTATTTCTACTTAGTGGTTAAAAAGGTTTACAGAATCCTAAATATTATGCTGTCCAAACTCCATCTTTTCAACGTGGAAGTTCTAGGAAGACAATCATATCAACTGCAAATTAGAACACTTTTTTTCTCTTCTCTCAGGATAGTTTTGCTACTTATTTTATATTTTGGTAGCTCATCTGAGTGAACTATACAATCTTTGAAAACAAGTTGAATATTAGTTTCTTTCTTTTGGATTTATGGAGTATGTGTCTCTTATTTCTCTCTCATGAATGCTATTCTCTGAGGGTATCTTGAAGTATATTTATCAAGATGAAAATATTTCCTTCTTTTACTAACTTAATATTGAAAAAGGATTTTTAATTATGTATTCTTTTGTATCTATTAAGATAAAGAGTCAATTTCTGAAGACCTCAGCTTACTAGTTGTGTTTACTAGCTAATATTACATACATCTATTTCAGTCTTCAATCTAGACTAAGGAAACATTTGTTCCTTATTTATTTCTAATTTTTAATCTCCATAGTTCTCATCTAAGAACTGGACACATAATAATCTACTTCATATTTATTATCATATTTACCAGTGGCTTAGAATAAAATTTATTATAGTATTGTTGCTTAACACCTCTGTTATAAAATGTTTTTTGTTTTAAAGAAAGGGTTATTACTTTTCTCCTTTCAGGTTTAAAATAAAGCAAAAGAAAACAAGAAACTCAGTTTTTACATCTTTCATCCAAATTTGCATGTGGATTAGGTCTCCTTTCATATCTTCCTCAATTCCACAATGTCTTATTAAAGGAAGATACAGTTATAGACCCAAACCTTTGTACCTTTATATCCCCAAACTAGGCCCTTACATTCTATGGCATGTACGCAATAAATTCCCTATGGACCATGCACCTAAAGGCTCCTGTTTTCCCAATGGCATGGATCACTAAATAATTATTATAAAAAAATAATAGAATGAATTTGGCATACTCAAGCCCACGCATTTTCCTTTTGAAGTACAACTATGCTTTAGTTCTCACTGATTTTAGAATAATTTAGTTTTAAGTTAAAGTAAGGGAACAAATATACCATATTACTCATTTGGAATATCATTCACTCTTGAACTAATCTGAGACATTAAAAAAATGAATATTTTAATTGATCTATTTATATTTGAAGACTTGAGAATAAAGTTAAATGTTAAGAATGTTCCAGTAGCCATATGGTAATAAATGCCATCTACAAGTCTAACTTGGAGTGAAAGTGTCATCTGGGATGCATTATAGTCTATAAAATCAGAAGTTCTGAAATTGCACCCTAGTTCTGTTGCATATTACCTTCTTAGCTAAGTCCACATATTCTTTTTTTTTTTTTTTTTTTTTTTGTAAAATGGACATAGAATGCTTATCTATCTTAGGAAAACTCAGGGCGATGGGGGCTCTGCAGAATCCACAAAAAGTGCAAGGATCAGCATTTGGGCAGCTGTCCCTCACACTTTCCCCTTATTCCTATCCCCTTGGAGAGCCCAACAGTGTTGAGACACAAGGGAAATGCAGAAATAGAAAAATAGCAGAGAGAAAGGCAGAGGGGCAGTGAAAGTGCCCCAAAAAAGTAAATAGAGCAAACTAGCTGTCTTTCCCTATTGCAGGACCCAAGCCAGAAACCAAGATTCAGGTAGGAGGAAGGAGATACTTTAATTTGGATATGAAATTAACATTTTGATTTAGACCACATTTTAAATACTGAAAGGGATCAGAGGTCTGTGGGATTTGTCTTCAAAGAACAGAGAAAGGAAAGATTACAGACTATGTGAGGTGGAGTGGTCAATAGAAAAAATAAAGAATTTTTTCATTGAGACCATTCCTGAATACGTGTATCTATTTCTCAGGTCATTCTCTCTCCCACAATAGTTGAAGAACATGGTGCTAGGCTGAGGGGGGACTGAAGGATGTGGGCTTGGCATGAATGGGAACTGGACTGACCTACAGGCAGAGGAACCCAGACTCAAGGTGATCTGACAGATGATGTCTATGTGTGGAACTAAAATTGAAAGCCTGGCAGGCAGTCCAGATGAAGTGTCAAACCAAAGGGGAGAGAGACAGAGCCTAAGCAGAGAGCTACAGGATGAGAAATGAGAACACCAGATCTGGCAGAGGTTTCAAAATGAAGATGGGACATCAGGAAGTTTTTGATTTACTGGCACATAGTTATAGGCACATTTTACACTTAGCCCAATAGCCTTAGCTGGCAAGACTGGTCAGCCAGCTTAGATACCACCTGTTATCTCTGTAACAAATATATTAAAGCTATTTCTAATTTATAATACAAATCATTCCCACGAATGTGGAAATTATAAGAGAATGGCGTGACGATGAGTTAATGCTCATCATTGAATAGTTCTGGGCATCAGAGTCTTCATTTCTAAAATGAGGGAATGAATGCAACAATTTTCCAAATTTCTTGTTTAAAAAGTCTTTTTTTTTTTTTTTTTTTTTTCTCGGTACGCGGGCCTCTCACTGCTGTGGCCTCTCCCGTTGCGGAGCACAGGCTCCGGACGCGCAGGCTCAGCGGCCATGGCTCGCGGGCCCAGCCGCTCCGCGGCATGTGGGATCTTCCCGGACCGGGGCACAAACCCCTGTCCCCTGAATCGGCAGGCGGACTCTCAACCACTGCGCCACCAGGGAAGCCCAAGTCTTTGATTTTTATATGACCCCTGTTCTTTTGAAATTGCACACCTGACATGCTCTATGAATTTTGTTGGTATCTTATAATTTATCATGTTTTAACTATTCTCCACAAGGTACTGGCCCTGAAATGTGTTATTGCTGGTAAAAATCTTTGTATATACTTAGAGAAATAAGTTTCCCATGAGTATTTTTTCAAGAGTAGAATTTTATCAAGAATATTTTTTCTGGGCTTCCCTGGTGGCGCAGTGGTTGGGAGTCCGCCTGCCTATGCAGGGGACACGTGTTCGTGCCCCGGTCCGGGAAGATCCCACATGCTGCGCAGCGGTTGGGCCCGTGAGCCATGGCCACCGAGCCTGCGCGTCCGGAGCCTGTGCTCCGCAACGGGAGAGGCCACAACAGTTAGAGGCCCGCGTACCACAAAAAAAAAAAAAAAAAAAGAATATTTTTTCTGGAAGAATTAAAACACCAATAACCAAACCTCTAAGTGAGAAATCCTAATCATATTTGATGATAATTGAAGTTAAACCTGGCTTTTTTAAGATCAGGTATATTTTAGTGCAATATTTTTTACAGACTTTCTTTTTTCCAAGTAACAGTTATATCAGAAATGCATTTATTTGAGGCAGTTAGAAAAACTATTTTAGAATTACATGGGTTAGTAACTGTACAAAGTAACTCACTTATATTAAGATCACAGCATGTAAGGTGTTATGTTTTATACAAAACAGTAATGAGCCTGTACAGTTGAATTTAAAATGGGAATTTTTAATATCAAATGAAGACATGCAGAGTAAGGATTAAATTATCATGTTGTGAAAAAGTTATGCAGGTGAACACCTTGTTTTTACGAGTATAAAGTATAGTCTGAATAAATCTATGAAAAGCTCTTTTTTAAGCGCAATTATTTGCTATAATGTGTAATTTTTCCTTCCCTTTATGTTTATTTTAATTTTAATATGAAAGAAATGATCATCCCATTTTCTTTGAAAGTGACATAAAGGTAAAACCACAAACCTCTTGAAAGAATTCCTTTGTTCTCAATCACATGAATGTTGTTGGAACAAAATTTTGCCACCTGCCAGAGGCTTTAAAAACTAAATCAAAAGGCTCACTGCTTCAAAATACTCAAACTAAAGGTAAGCTTCTTGTTAAAGATGTAATGACTAGATTATTCTCATCATACAGTTATTACTGTGCAGCAAAATTGATGGATCTTCTGCTACCTTTCACTAGAAAATAATTCATAAATGAAAATGAAAATATTTAAATCACAAATAGTTATATGATTCTTTCATTCTACCTGAAAAATAGAATTGGGTTATGAAATTTAGGGTGTCTCCCTATGTTAGTGTTAAAACTTCCCAAAAGATAAAAGAAGAATAAACGCGAAGTATTTCTAACAGTAGTTAAAAAACAATTCAGTGTTAGTATGCTTCATTAACTGTTTGCATACAAGACAAAAGTGCTTTCTGATGAAGTAGAAAACCAACTTGGGACCAATTTTCCACAACATAAATTCAACACTCATTCTACCTCTTGATACCTTTGTATTCAAACAACCAGGAAGGTTTTTTATATCTGTCATATTGGTAATCATTTTAGTACTCTTATTTTAGATTCTCTAATCCTTGAAAATAATTCCAGTTTAGAATCTTTATTTCCTGAGAATAAGCTTAAGATTAACATTTACTATTTTTAAAAAATAAATGTGAATTAATTGCACTGGCAGCTATCAAACTGCTTTAGTAAGAATCAATTCTTACCATGTAAGAAACATAGTAAACGGAGTAGTAAAATGGGCAGCTTAAACAACATCTTCGTTACATTCAATTTTTAAAAAAAATTTTATTGAAGGTTACATTCAATTTATTCTCTGTCCCTCTGTCTCTCTGTCTCTGCCTCTCTCTCTATATATATATACAGATATGTATCATAATGCCTATGATGTATTATTGCAAATTTCATCATTCTATGTAATATCATTTATTTTGATACCAAAAGAAGAAGAGTTAGCACCTCTGTAAACTAGCAAAGGAAGTGAGTGCTAAGTTGGAGAAACACCATTATTGATCATTGTGTCTGAAAATGCAGCCTCAGTGGGTGGTCGGTGTGTCACTTCTGCCAGACCATCACAGCATAGCTACAAAGTGCTATCAGACACAATGAAGACCTCCACAATCCCTGTAGAGTACAGTTATTCAGTTTGGTACATCATCTTTTGTCTTCAGCAGCAATGTTCAAAAATCACTTTCACTTATACAGAGAGAGAATCTGGAAGACAATGTGTCTTCTTCCCTTCTCCATATTCTTTTCTAGACTTTGCATGGGGAAAGAAAGGGACATTGTAACCTGTTTTCTTCATTAATGAAAGTGTAATTTAGAGTTGGTGAACAGGGTGAATCAAATCCTAATCTTTCACGATGTCATATAACATCTGTCTCTTAATGTACTATGAGCCAGCTTTTTTGTGGGAAAAAATGTATTTGGTAAAAACTTGAGAATATTGTATGAATACCTGTTTTATCCTATGGAAAGGAATCAATTTCTAGATATCTACACTGTAAAATATTACTTTAGCATGTTTAAAATATTCAAAAGCTATACTCAGATTTACACTACACTGAATGTTTTAACTCTTTGAAATTTAAAATATTTCTAATTACTGACCTTTTTCGGATTTCAGAAAGAAATTAGTCATACCCAAATGTTTCCTATGGCAATAAAAAATCACATCCTGTTATTTATCTCTTTCAAAAATGAACATCATATTGCATTAAAATAGTGTATGATTCAAGCCAGGGAATATACTCCTAGTATGAAGAACATGTTGAAGTAGTGGAAAAGTTTAGTATTTTTAAAATATGGTTATTGATTCAGTGAACTAAATATATTGAACATGTAAAACATTAGATTCTTTTAATATACAGGTATACTCATCTATGGATTTTTCCTGAAATGTTTCATGTAAATCAGGACTTTTATCGAATCAGGTTTTAAATCAATCCACTACTTAGGTAACATTTTAATATAATGCATTTGATTAAAGTGAGCCACATATCTAGTGGTTCTGGAATTCAAGCCATTTTGCATAAATATTGCTTCATACATGTCTATATTTATAGACTACCTTGTCAATGGGAGGAAAAAAAACCTAAATGAGATCAAAGGAAGTATTTGTGTTTACTATTTTGATTAAAATACTAGTGGGCAAAATAGCTCCTTTGAAAGTCCCTTTGTTTTGACTTATTAGCAGGATATGATGTTAGAGATGATAAGATAGTGCCTTTGATGTAGGAGGAGCTAAATGAGTGAATAGCTCCATTGCCATTTGACACCTGGCTTCTCTAAGGTGTGGAGTTTTTACTGGTCGAGATAACTTCTCTTTAGAAACCAAGAATCAAGCTGGGACAAAATATGTTTTTATTTTTCTGTTTTGGTTATATCACGTTGATTAGTCTTAATTCTTAAAAGGGCCCAAATGATTGGAAACCATAAAAACAGAATCCCAGTACTTGGATATTTTACCTTTCCAAAGTAGTGTTTAACAGTTTAGCCTCATGAGAAATTGTCCATTCTCTGAGTGCGTGGATGACAAAGTTGGTAGAGTTACAATTAGCATTCAGTCTTCAATGGTTCTGTTTGGCCTATTGAATATCAAAGAAGTAAAGTTCCACTGCAGAAAGTTCAAGAATTCACCTTGTTTATTTGTCTTTTAGAACATTTAGTTAATTTTTTTTAACTTAATAATCAGTTGATTTGATGTTTCTCAATTTAATAAGTATTGTTATGGTAACTATGCCTTCAGGTTTTTAAAGTATTGTTTGAAATACAAAATAAATGAAAAATTAACCAATTGGAAAATAGGATATGAAAACGTCAATAACTACTGAAGATTGTTCAATTACATGGTTTTATATTGCATTTTACTATTCATTGAATATGGTAACATTAAACTTTATAGGTAGAATTTTTAAAAATATATTCATTACATCAGACAATTTGTGTGAACTTATCATATCAATTCCCTCATAATCTGACATAATAGCTTAACTAGAAGAGACTGACTAGACATGTCATCTCAACAGTTATATTAGATACAACATTGATCGAGATATCAATATTTTCAAAGCTACTCTCACATTCTTTCAAAAATACAAATAGGCTTTCATTCTCCTTCATAATAAAGAAACAACATGTAATGTTCAAAATTTTTTTTACACTGGCTGTAGTATGTATATCACATATATGCCACATACATAATTTAGTTTGATTAAAACATAAATTTTGGACTAATGTATTACTTCCAACATACAAAATGTATTTCTCTCAGTGGGCAATACATATAAAATATTAGCTGCTAGAATATTTATCCCGTTTATAATTGGCTAACATATAATGCTTTAAAAGTGGATATTTGTATAAACCAGACACTATTCTATTTTAGACTTTGCATGTAACACAGGAAGGAGAACAAGTTATATGCTTCTTAACATGATGGAATTCTTCAGCTCCACTATCACGGCCTTGCAGAGAGGTACTTTATTTTCCTAAAATAAACATTGAAAGTGATGCCCAGCCCAGTCACTCAATGCAGACATTTAACACTCACCAGGAGGGAGGTTTGGTGTGCTGAGCCCACTAAGTTTTAGATCTCAGAAGGGGCTTTACATCCTGTGGTGTAGGCACACTTCTTTCAGTGGAAAGTATGCCATTAAAATACTGCCCTCTTGCAGTGACTTTAAACCAGTGTATTTGGAATTGTTTTTATTCACTGCACAGCATGATAATAAGCATTTTGGCTTTTCCTGATTTAACATTGATTTAAATCCAATACGTAAAAAATTCTATTCAGTTTTTGCCAAAAAAGCAACCATTATGCCATGATAGTTACACTCGCATATTTATGTACCCACACATTTAAAAAACAAACATGAAACAATCGTAGATGGAAATATACCAAGTTAAGCAAAGAGAAACTGATCTTAACTTCTGTCAATTCTATAACCATTGAATAGATGATTTAAAGGATTCACTGTGAATAAAAAGAAAGCATGTAATAGAATAAAATAATTTTACTGATTAACAACAATATTCACAGATTATTTTGGCATCATGGAAACACATTCTCAATGAAAACATTGTGCGTTGTATTTTTAACTCATAGCATATGATCCTCATTTCTGCCTCCCTAGATTTCTACCCCACCATGGGATAGAAACAATGTGGACTCACACATTTATTATATTAATTAGAAATCACTACCTAATATAATTATTCTGGCAAGCACATGGTGAGTACTGAAAATATTATTGAGAGAATTTCTCCATTTAACTCCGGTGTTAAAAAGATTTGCATGTCTAAAACTGCCTTGATTAGATATTGTTTTTGATGACTCCGCTCAGTGTTTTAGTATACGCACATTAAGCACGAGGACTTTTAGCACGTCTGAAGTAACATCTGCTCGGTCTTTTTGTTGCTGGGTTCATGGTATAATTATCTCTATATTTCACCAAATACAATTTTGCTCCCATGACGGACAAAGCAGCATGAAGAAAACATAAATAATTGCAGATTAGAGAAACAGAAGGCAAAGTGGGTGTAGATGGCTTTGATAAAAAAGGGTTAAGGAGAATAGAAGGTCAGCTCATTATTAAGAAAAAAAGGAGGCAGTTAAAATTAGATAGGGTCTTTGTAATTAAAGAAAACACACACAGATTTTTCTTTTAACAATGTTTCCTATTTGGCCAAATAGTTTAGTGACTTGCAGTGTTGTAGTTTGTTTTGTATTTATTTAGAAAACCCTTTAAGAAATATCCATGCTTGGATGCACAAAACAATATTTAATTATTAGGGGAAATGTTGGGAAGGTATAGGAGGTTTTGTGTTTAGTTTCCCAGAGTGTAAAACACTCTTTTTTTGACAGTACCACTTTTTTTTTAAACATCTTTATTGGAGTATAATTACTCTACAATGGTGTGTTAGTTTCTGCTTTATAACAAAGTGAATCAGCTATATATATACATATATCCCCATATCTCCTCCCTCTTGCGTCTCCCTCCCACCCTCCCTATCCCACCTCTCTAGGTTGTAACTTGATAATCCACTTTCACTGTGCCTTTAAATAACCATTAGTCAATATATTTGCGTGAGGTAATAGTATTCCCTTCGTATTAGATTCATGTTAAATTTGGGACTATTTACTGTATGAAATACCTGGCTAACAGTTCTTCGCTGTTTAGCATTGTACAAATTATGTAAAATAATATTATATAATTTACACAACATACATAAAAGAGCCAAATGTTGATATAGTATGTTTTGGCAACTGACAACAAAATTTATTCTACACTTTCTTAAAATATTCTGTAGGATTGATGATTGCATTAGCTTCACAGGTGTGAAATGCCATTTTCCTCATCTTTTACTTTTAGACTACAAACCATAAAGCATTTTAAAATGGTAATAGGGTATCACTTTGGCACTTAACTTTATTTGTATCATAAAAAGTCCTCAGAAGTCTTTAAAAACACAGCAATAATGTTCTGTTTTTGTTTGTTTAGAAAAAAGATGGATGAAGGAGATTCTGATCTAACAGGTATTCACCAAGTAGTATAAAATAGGTGAAAATATCAAAACATATTTCCTATTCCATTCTATATCTGAAGCATAAAATTCATATATCAACTTGAAGAATTTCAAGACAAAAAAAGAAAATCCAGAAAGCAAAACAAAGTTAGTAATAAATTACTATGTAGTATGATGTTGAAGGACAGTTTAAAAGATAAGTATGTAATGCAACATAAATAATAATATTCTTCCCATGAGGTGTTTTTCTGTTGACGAAAGGGAGACAAAATATTTCTGTTTTAGTGGTTTTCACCTAGATGGCAGGCTTATCAGATATTAATCACTCTGATGATGACTGGGAGACTTTCCCATCTCCCTGTGGATTCCAGAAGTTCTTACCAGCTTGCCTCAGGCAGGCAAAAAGGTTGTAAAATGGGCAGAGGCATTTGTAAATAGACCATTTCCAGAAAAGTGCCATGAACCAACATTATGTTATTTGCCTACTAATTCTTTGAACTGAGCTGGATTAATAGAGAGTATAAGGTAAAACTACTTTGGAACATATGTGATTATTTAAATTGGATTTTTTCTGGAATTATGGAATCTGAGTCAAAGGGACCACATAGTTCAGGTAGTTCAAAGTTTTTCAATCCTAACTGCACATTAGAATACTCTGGGGTGTGGGGGGTGTCTTAAAAAAATACCTGGACTTACTTCAAACCAGCAAGATCATAATCTCTAAGAGTAGGATTCTATGTATTGTTTTTTTTTAAGTTCCAGGTGATTCCAATAAAAAGCCAGTTTTGAAAATTACTGAATTCTAGTCTAATTAACTTTTTATGATTTGAGGCCCCTTTACATGTGTTTGTCAGTATAAACTTGAAAAACATTAGTTATCTCATATCCATTACACGATTCCATCTGTGGAAAACTTTTGACTGTTAGAAAGTGTTTATATAATTTATACACAATGACCATTCTGAACATAACAGCCTTTTAGATATTTCTATGTGGCATGGATTCTTGGATCCTCATTTTATGGCTTCATAATGATAAGTGCAAGCAAATCAAAATCATGTGGAAAGTTTGTATTAAGCTAAATATATCCACCTGTACCTCAAGATTTGGGCATGTATAATTCGAAAAGCCAGAAACATTTTCCAGCCGAATTAGCTTCTATGGCCATTATTTGTGAATGAATATCTTTTGTACATGCTTTGCAGTATTTTGAAGAGAAGCTCTGAAATTTGTTTTGACTTGACCAAGCTAGTGAATAGAAGGATTTGAATCTACTAGTTTTTATTTCAAAATCTATATTCTTTCTACACCGGTGTGTTTCTCATTGGTCATAGGTAATCAAGCATACCTGAATCTTTTAGTTACACTATTTTTGGTGACAAATGTACAAATAATCATATTTTCTCCTTCTGTGAGTTTCAAATAACTGATTAAGATACTGAAATATTGTCATATGATTTTTTTTGGCCCTACTCCTTAATGCCACTGACCATGATTTGATACTCAGAATGGAAATTATAATAAAGAGTTTTATTTGCTTTCTCACTTCATATATTTTGTATCTTTATTATTCAAACCCTTTTTCCCATTAGATTTCAGTCCTCTAAATTTCCTTATTTGTGTGTGTGTGTATAAAGAAGTAATACAACGAATCTGAAAGTTGTTATTTATACACACACACAAATAAAATGTTTAATATTGGCATAATTAGTATGGAATCAATGAGTATGACCATTTTCACATTAATAAAGTTACTGATTCAAATAACATAAATACAGAGAGTAAGAAGGTGCATCATTCAGGGGAACTGAAGTCAATTTTATTTACCTGCACACATAATAATACACACATGGAGAGATATCTTAATTTATCTTTCTTGTTGTACCATTCCAGTTCGAGAAAGGCATATGGCTTTGTAAAATTCCTTTAAACTCTGAAGATGGTACATGAGTAGATGGGATACAAAACTGCTGTCTGTTGCTTTTGTTCAGAACAGGGGAAGGGGTAGCATTTTCTTTCCCAGAAAGCCCAGGAATTGTTTGATAGCATTTCTGCCATTCAGGTTGTAGAGTTCATAAATCTCTTTTAATGCCAGAATTACATTACAGTTAATGAAATTTTACTCCTAATTCATTTGATTTAGCTATTCACTTGCCTCTAATTTGTGGGTCAGAGAATTTCAGCAATTTTGTCTGAAGTGGTATTAGATTGTTTTCAATATGTGAATAGTGCAGTTCTGCCGTTCTGTTACAACTCAATTTTGAAATGAATGCTCATTTGTCTCTTTATTTATATTATCAGTGTGAAGCTTGAAATTAAAATAATATTGTCAGGTTTTGACTTATTTTATCCTTAGATTTTAATGATAGAGTTGTGTAGTTCAGGAAAGTGATATGTTTTGAGCTGTATCCCGATATAAGTAAGAAATTTACGCAAATATAGGGAAGGAGAACTCTAAGACTAAGACTTTCAAGGGATGAGTACCAAACCTGATTTGAGAATGAATAATTTGTCAGAATAACTGGAGGTAATTTTGTACTAAGATTATTTTCCTTTACAAATGTGGAAAATTAGCAGATTTCTGGTGCTTAGGAGTACTGTTCGCACATAATTTTCACTACTGCTAAAGGAGCGTCTCTGTTGAGTTGGAATTAGAAATATGAAAATAGGTTTTCTATTTTCAATACATGATAAATGATAGTTCAAGTTGGAAAAGTGTTGAAAATACAATTTTTGAAATATGTAGTGGCTTAAATAGCCTTTTGAGGACTGGCAACTTAATCATGACCCAACTGAACATTATTTGAGGGCAAGATTTATGATGTAAACCATTTAATAAAGAGTTGTTTATATACATTTTCCACAACACAAATGCAGTTTATAGAATAGACAAGTAAACATTAATACATTTTAAGCAGTAAAATTTATCAAAATATTTACATCGTCTCCAGTTTTAGATCTTTACAAGTTCCCAGTGACTACAGTACAAGGAAACAGTATTACAGCTACTGCATATTAGTAGAAGATGTTTAACTAATTTTATTTCTGTCCTCTTCATTCAACAAAAGGATGCTGCTCACGTTAATAATTGTGTCTTCAATTACTGAGCACTTCCTATGGATGAACAAGCCATTGGGCTTTATATGTGTCAGCCATTCAGCACAACAGTGTGACAAGGAGGCAGGGAGAGTGATGGTCATCTCCTCACCTAGGAGGTAACTGAGACACCAAGAGGTCAAACAAATTCCCTGATGTCATACAGTTGGACGTGGCTGAGCTAAGATTTGAAACCTGATTGGTTGCCAAAGTCTGCACACCCAGCAGGGTGAACTGGTGGCAGTGAAATCACGAGAGAGGTGGGAAAGAGACTGGGGAGGGCTTTTCCAATAATGTTTATCTCTACTGGGAAAAAAATTATGTACATTTAAACTTCTGCGGCAAGTGGTGGGTATTACACCACGTTAGTGTACAAATACACATAGTGTTGTCTTATAATAGAGAATACCACCTCAAACAAGTGCCATGAGATTCTAGGTCAGAAAGGCCCTTGAAACATCACAAAAATGATACCTTACTAGACTAATTAGAGAAGTAAACCAATATAAATAAATTGGAAGTGACTGGTTGATTTCAGTGACATTTATTATTCAAAATACCAGTTTTTCTTAAGCTGGATTTAGATTTAATTTTTAATCTTTTGGAATTGAAAATAAATATTAAATTTAAATGTAATGTTGTTGAACCCTCCTTTTATGTCCCCCTCCTAGTCCCGCAACCTTTCCTTCAAAGGTCTAGCTACCTATTTAGCCACAAAGTTTTCTATTTATTTATGTTTTGCATTCTGTAAGTTCAAACTTGCTGTTTCCTCTGCCAGTGATGTCATTTTTCCTTCATTAGACTACATTTCTAATGTTCTGTTTTCTATGGAGAACTTCCCCACTCAAGAGAGCATGCACTTGACCTAGAGTGCCTTGTTCATACCTGTAAATGGCAAATGAAGATGCATCCCTAATCCAACATAATGAGATAATTTTACTCTTTGAGCTTCATGCTGCCATTGTTTCGATTTTCCTAAAACAACATAGTCTTCCTTCTATCATCCATTTCTTTGTATACTTTCTAAAATTCACATAAATTACAGTTATTATAAGCACAGTGCATTAAACCGTATATATGAAGACAGTGTGTATAAACCGTACATTCCCGCTTTGCTTCTCAAATCCTCAAAATGTATAAACACTACGGTATTTTCTTCTTCCACTGATAGGCTGTGAGCACCTTGAGGGCCAAACCGTCTCCTCTCTGTATTCACCAGTGTTTGCAGTAGGGACTCACATGCAATGACAACTCAGTAATTGAATTAAATGAAAAATGAGTTAATGAGTAAGAATCATGAGAACGAAGAAAAATTAAACGACTTTATTTTTTAAGATATATTATTTCCAATTAAAGCCTGAAAAAACAAGGCTTGAAAGAAGAACATTATTTGAGATCATCTACTCATCAACCACTGACCTAGAGTGCCTAGAAGAAAACAGAGTTCAAGGTTAGTGTCTCTGCCTGTGGCAAATTGGTTTTTGAGGAGGTGCTCAGTTTGGGACATCTCAAATTTAAAATCTCTAAAAGGAATTCTTGGTCTTCCTACCCCAGACCTGCTCATTCCTCAATCTTCTCATTTCCATTATTGGTAACTGGGTGTTTCTACTTACTTGCTCACGCCCCAAATCTTGGAGCCATCTTTGACTCCTTCCTCTCTTATAGCCACATCTAATGTATCCCCAGTTCCACCCATCTCTTACCCTTTCATCACCTCTTGCCTCGATCAGTGTGAAGGCCTTCTAACCTGATTCTCTGCTTCCTGGCTACTCCTCTGCAACTCGCAGAGTAGTCCTGTGAACACCTATGTCAGACCAGGTCACTCCTCTGCGTATGACTATCTCAGTTCTTCCCATTTCATGTAGAGTAAAATAATAAAAGTCCTCTTGAGAGCCTGTAATCTCATGCATAATGGGCTCCTGGCTTCTTCTCCACCCTGACTGCCTTCCCTCCACTCTCACTTTCACTCACTCAACTTTAGCCACTCTGGCCTCCCTGTCTTTTCTCAGATATCCCAGGAATGCTCCTGCCTCAGAGTCTTTGCATTGCTGTTAACCACTTCTTGAAATCCTCTTCTCCATAGATCTTGTTCTCTTGTCTCCTTCAAATGTGACCTTCTTTTTAAGACTTTTATCAACAACCCTATTTTAAATCACAATCTTCCTCCTCAATGTGAAAATGTTCCCTATCCTCCTTTCCTGCTTTACATTCTCCATGGCATTTCACAGTCGGACGTGCCATGTAATTTATCTAGCATAAGATTATTCAAATGTCAGCCTCATGGGGACTGGGATTTTTTTTTTTTTGCGGTACGCGGGCCTCTCACTGTTGTGGCCTCTCCCATTGCGGAGCACAGGTTCCGGACGCGCAGGCTCAGTGGCCATGGCTCACGGGCCCAGCCGCCCCGCTGCACGTGGGATCTTCCCGGACCGGGACACGAACCCGTGTCCCCTGCATTGGCAGGCGGACTCTCAACCACTGCGCCACCAGGGAAGCCCGGGACTGGGATTTTGTTGTCCAATTTGCTCATTGCTAATCCCAGTGCCTAGAACAGTGTCTGCAACCAATATTTGTTGAAAGAATGAATTAACAAGAGATATATGTTTTGGAGCACAAAAACATATAGCAATAATATTGCTGAACAGATTTAACTAAGACAAATTATGAGCATGTCCATTGTTCTTTAATGAATGCACTGTTTTTCAGTTAGATCTAAGGGTAAAACCAGGCCCTCCAAATTTCTTTGCACAGAGTAAGTGACGAAATAGTTAAAACATTTATTTTCTAAATGTGACATGCTCTAGGAACTACACATCACTTCGGCTCGTGTTTACACATTATGCTACTATAACTGCTTAAAATGTAGGGATTTTTAATTGAATTTTATGGCTGGTCTACATTGTTGATAGTAATTTCTATGTTATAGCTTATGAGTTTAGTCATAGAAGGATACAGAGAAATTTCCATTGATGTAATAAAATATCTATAAAAGCAAAATGGTGTTCCTTAGTAGGTAGTTATGTTATATATCTCCAAATCTCTGAACATTTAATTATAAAAGAACACATTTGAGCACGAATATTTAGTAAATGGAATAACTTTCTTTAAAACAATAAGAATCAATGACATATTCCTAGATCTATTATATCAAGTCTATGTTTTTAAGAAACCATTTTGTATTATATAAAGTGCCATAGTCATATATTTTTAAGCAGGATCCCACAACTTCCCCTGAATTTCCATATTAGTGATACCCATAATCAAGCAGTTTATTTCTTTTTATGTTTGGGTATTTCAGATATGTTTAATGTCTGTGATTTGTCAGTTGAATATTACGTAACATACCACAAGAGTTATGAAAAGCTGTACTTATATTCTTTCATCTTTTTAAATAAATTTAATTTATATTGGTAGGAACACACAGCAGGAATCCACCCTCTTAAATTTTTAAGTGTACAACACAGTACTGTTAACTGTAGGTACAATGTTGTACAGTAGATCTCTGATTCTTATGCCTCTTGTTTAAAACTTTATGCCTGATGTTTAGCAGCACCTTATTTCCCATTGTCCCCAGCTAAGTGGAATAAGCCAGTCACAGAAGGGCACATACTGAATGATTCCACTTACAGGAGATATCTAAAATAGTCAAATTTATGTTATTGTCTTTTATTCCATTGTTTTAAATGGCCACATAGGTTTTTTTTTTAATAGATCTTTATTGGAGTATAATTGCTTCACAATACTGTGTTAGTTTCTGTTGAATGACAAAGCAAATCAGCCATATGCATACACAAGTCCCCACATCCTCTCCCTCTTCAGCCTCCCTCCCACCCTCCCTATCCCACCCCTCTAGGTGGTCACAAAGCACCGAGCCAATCTCCCTGCGCCATGCTGCTGCTTCCCACCAGCCAACTATTTTACATTCAGTAGTGTATATATGTCGATGCTACTCTCACTTTGCCCCAGCTTCGCCCTCCCACCCTTGTCCTCAAGTCCATTCTCTATGTCTACCTCTTTATTCCTGCCCTGCAACTAGGTTCATCAGTACCGCTTATTTTTTTTAGATTCCATGTATATGCGTTAGCATATGGTAATTGTTTTTCTCTTTCTGACTTACTTCATTCTGTATGACAGACTCTAGATCCATCCACGTCACTACATGGGTTTTTAATTGGAAAATATACTATTAACCTATGCTTACAGTAATGAAGTAATTAACTGAAAAATTCAAGATTCTATTTTTCTTTGGAACATTGAGAATTTTAAGCTTTCCAGAAGCACATGCCTTAATCGAATTTAATGTGAACCCAGAGTGATTCTTCTCCATAGTTAGTGATAGATATTTAAGATATTTTACTTACTTCACCATGGGAAACAATGATGAAAAATGGGACTATTCCATCATTATTGACTTTTAAAATCCCTTACGTTAGAATTATGAATACTTCTGGCTGAAAGCATACATTATCTTGCTACTTTCTTTTTCTTTCGTATATTCCCACTCAACAGCGTATTCTTGAATATTGAAATGGACAACATTCATTTGACAGTTTGCTGTCTAAAAATTAATATTTTTGTACTTGCTTTGGATGCATCTGGGAACCTAGAAATGAAATTTTGGTGGAAATAAAAATGCCACTGGGAATATTATTGATTACCTGGAATGTGTGGCTTTCATTTACCAATTATGACGTATTAGCTGAGTCATCTAGAAATGTGTTGGCTTCTATTCTTTCAGTTGTTGATATAACAGGTCATTTAGATCCATTGTTTATAGCAGCTTACAGATGATCTTAATATTTTAGAACATAAAATATCTGATGAATTCTATAGAATCTAGACAATCTGAAAAATGTTTTCAGAGTATATTAACATCTCTGAATTGTAAGTGGTCACAAAACATTTGTTTGAACATTTATATTATTTTCAACAAAAAACTATTCCTCCCCTTCTTTTTTTTTTTTTTTTTTTTTTTTTTTTGCGGTACGCGGGCCTCTCACTGTTGTGGCCTCTCCCGTTGCGGAGCACAGGCTCCGGACGCTCAGGCTCAGTGGCCATGGCTCACGGGCCCAGCCGCTCCGCGGCATGTGGGATCCTCCCTGACCGGAGTACAAACCCGCGTTCCTCGCATTGGCAGGCGGACTCTCAACCACTGCGCCACCAGGGAAGCCCCTTTCCCATTCTTTCTTAACTGCTAACTTAAAAACTATAAAAATAAAAACAACCCCCCGAATTTTTTATGCTGTCTCAGATTCATTCCTGGCTTTACTCAGTCAAACATTATACAACTCCCATGCTAATTTCTCCTATCATTCTATGGTGATGTGGTCTTATGCATTACTGTTGTGCACTCTTCTTGTTTCTAAAAATCTGAACTGGGAGGCAGCTCCTTAGCAAGTTCATTTGTTGTTAAATTCTATGATGTTTCCTAGACTCCAGAGCATCAGAGAATGCTAATTATAGTGCATCTTCTTTATTTGGAATGCCAGTTCACGGAATGCCTATTCTGGACCACGCACTGGGTAAGCCTAGGTGATGCAGAGACTAAAGATGGAAACTTAAGGAACCCCTTGGTTCCTCCTTTGAGGAATATTGCATTTTCCTTATTAAAACTGAGGTGGTCAAGTTCTACTTGGTTTTCTAGAACTTACCAGCTTTAAATTGTATCTGCTTTTCTTTTAATGTGCATAGTATATTAACTATTTTAAAATTTGTTTTAAAATCTGCTCCTCTCAAGTCTAATATTTCTTTTTTTTCTTTTGCCCTACGCGGGCCTCTGACTGTTGTGGCCTCTCCTGTTGCGGAGCACAGGCTCCGGACACACAGGCTCAGCGGCCATGGCTCACAGGCCCAGCTGCTCCGTGGCATGTGGGATCTTCCCGGACCGGGGCACGAACCCGTGTCCCCTGCATTGGCAGGCGGACTCTCAACCACTGCGCCACCAGGGAAGCCCTAATATTTCTTAAGAATGGCCATAATTTCCTTTCTATAATTTTATAAACTCCAAATTGACATGGAAATTTTTTTTTTCCAGGCACTTCTTTTTCCTTCTCCTCCACTTCTTCCTGATAATACCTGTTATATGACAGGTGCTTTGTATACACTCATTATCTAATCTATGTGATAATGTGATACTTATCCTTGGTTATTGTTATATTACACATGAGAGACAGAGGCTCACACAGCTTCTTTAACATCTCATCCCCATTTCATTTCTGTCTGACTTCAACACCTGAAGTCAGTCACCTGATCTTAACCTTGACTTTTCTGCTTAATAATTGCTGTCTTTATCAGTTACCTAGTTCTACAAGTTTGATGCTTCATGTTCATCATCTTACTTAATTCTGTGCCTGCTCTTGAATAGGTATTATCCCCGCTTTCCAGATGAAGTGTTTGAGGTACAGAGTGAAGCTTTATGCTTAAGGCTGTGAAGATAATATTTAAGTCACCTCTAACTTTTGCCAAATTCTATGCTTTGTCCGCCACCTCAAAATGACTAATAACTGATTATTCCTAGTGAGGTAAAATTAAGTCTAGAGGAAAAAAGTTCCCTTTCTTATTACTACCTTTTTTTAGATTCAATTGTTGGCATGGAAGTAATGAGTTTTCTGTAAAAAACTTTAGAGCAACTTTTCTAATCTTGTACTTATTGTCTGAAGTAATACTAGGATAGTATTTGAGTTTCTAAGTTAATACATAACCCGGATATTCTAAAAAGTCCTAAAATGTTATCAGATATAGCAGCAGTTCTTGAAGTGTGGTCACAGAACCCATGGAAAGGAGGGTTCCCAAGGGCTCAGGGAGTTCAAGAGGTCAAATTTTTTTTTTCATAATAATACTAAGACCTTAATTACTTTTTAAAAACTCATTCTCTCATGAGTATACATTTAAGTTTTTTAGAGGCTAGGTGATTTGTTACACCACAACAGATTAAATGCAGAAGTGGGTATGAAAATTCAACTGACTCCTCTTAAGGCAGACATTAAAGAATTTTGCAAAAGTGTACATTTTGGGGAAGATATATTTATTTCTCACAAAACATGTTATTTATGCCAATATGCAATAAACTTGTAGTTATTTTTAATCAATCACTAAATATTTTTAAAATTATCAATTTTCTTTTCTAACATGATAAGTATTGAGAGGTATGACCAATGTGCATAAAGAGATTCTGAAACCAAATAGTTGGAGAATCACTGATATAGAGAGCCATGTATTATAAACAAGACCCTTGACTTTTAGAATCTATATTAAAAAACCTGTATCTACTTACAGTAAGTTTTACTCCAGGATTTTCTTTAAAAATGCTTGTATTCCATGATGGTAGTGAGAAGAAGAAAGAAAAAGTCTCAAATGAGAAACTTGGAAATCTTAGACACGCGAAAGCATGGTCTCAAGGAAGATTGACAGTGGAGATAAACAAAAAGTTATTTTCAATATGAAAATATACTCCTTATGACTTTCATTCTGAACTATATGGTAAATGGCCAAGCTAAGATTTAAGACTGTTGTCTAACCAATAGGCCTGTTGTATATTTATCCATCAAATTTTAATTATTTGGAACGAAGAAACAGTCCAATAAGCACATACTGAACATGTAGTATACACAGATAAATCCCTTCTCTCTAGTCAAAGCAAGGTTTTACTTCATTAAGCCATTTCTCCTCTCTAAATATTTTAAAATACAATGTAAGTATGACTTTTACGTAAAATCAAGGGGACTGTTTTCCTTTGACCCTCTTTGTAGATTCATGATGTAGGGAGTCGGCATTTAGTGATATTCAAGATTTTGCATGTGTTTATAATAGATTGTCTTTCTATTTTTGATATGTGAAGTTTAAAGCACACCGTGTGGCTTGTGACCCCGAGAATACTTTATGTTTTTTAATCTGAAGAGAAGCCATAATATTTTCTTTAATATTAATTTGCACCTCTTTAGATTTCCACAGAGGACATTTTTAAAATTTATGTGTAGCATAAACACTTCTTTTAGTTAATTGTAGAAGTTTAACACTGACTATATTTACAGCCCCGTAGGTATAGTTGAAAATTTACATATTAAACATAGTTGCTCTCTGGCATGGTTTAAGAAAATGATCTGTGTTCTTAATTATACCTTCAGCATAAAAGTGCGAATGTCATTTACTGAAATGTAAAGAGGAAATCAGTGATGATGAAGATGATGATCATAATATAAAGCATATTAATTACATTAGGTTGGCAAATTTTGTTCTTTTTTCAGTATTTGATTATTTTACATTGAATGAGGCTGTGAGTTGATGTTTATTTCAACATGATGAAAATGCTAGACTCATAATTCGTTTCACAGCTATTTTATATCTTTTTAGGTGAATCAAAACTTTAATATCAATGAATTCAAAGCAGATTTCCAAACTAAATTAAGGAGTGTGTAACCATTTTTATACTTTTCATAGTGATTAACTTTAGAATCAAATACTGATTTGTAGTGTAAAAAATGAGTATGTAACATGACTTAATGAAGACAACTTGTTGATTCATTTGCTGTGTGCAGCGAAATTCAAGTTTCTTACTTTTAAAAGACATGCTAGGAAAAGCTGAAAAGGAATAGTCTCTTATGATATTTAAAGCTAAAAAACTAATAGTTATCAATATTTTTCCATTAATATTTGTCCTTTCCTTAAGCAGTTTTAAGGATACTTAAAGCATAGTCCAAAATTAGAGTTGACAATTGCAAATACAAACCAACCACCACAGTAATAAAATCAATACTTACATTTCCCTTGAGGCCACTATTTACTGTTTGCTGCACCATTTCCTTAATGGAATGGCAATTTTGTTTGCAGAGACCTTGTAACTACCATTTTTATGTTTTAACTAAAAGCAGCTTTCTTGAAGAAGTATGATACGGAAATTCTTAAGCTACTGTTAAAAATAGTCATAACCATTTAGTAGTCAATATGAGTGCAGGGAAGGAAACCTTTCTCTTTAAAAATATTTTTCTGATAAACACTGTCACATTTCATAATGCAGTGGTATTTTTCTAATAATGGCAATATGTCCTTTATGTCTTCATTATGGTCGACTTAATTTGTAAATATCAAGCTATACTTAAACAACTTGTGAAGTTTAAATGAACATGCAATTACTGGGGTACATTTCATTTTGGGGTTGATTTTGACAGTGTACTGTAAAAAAATAAAAGTAAGGAGGGGAGTAAGGGAAATTAGCAGTTTATTTTACTCCACACATTCAAATGAGTTTCAAAATGTAATTGGCAAAATGATTTACTAATCTCCTTTAGTTGATTTTTCTTTTCTTGCTGTTATGCTGTTATGATTGTACAATGATTTTCTTTTTTTAGTTATTATTTTGTATTTTTTATAAAGAAATTACTTCAGAGATGAAATATACCTACTATTCCATCGTATTGTCTATATCTCTTTTTACCATACTTTCCATTGCATTTGAAATTAAGTAATATTAATATGGCATTTCATGTCAATTCTTTTAACAGATTTAAATATTTCTAGGATTTAATCAAAGTTAAAAGATAATTTATCTTCACCTTTTATTCTGGTTTTGTCTTAAAGATAGTAATAGCATGAGTCATCCAAGATGGAAGGGTATGTTTTATCTCCCAGAGGAATTTATGCATGGCCAAACTTTGTTCTTATTAGTAACTGTACAGACTAAAGTAGAGAAGTTTTGTGAACAGAATTCATGGCCCTTTTTAGAGAACACGTTTGAAACAGGATATTGAAAATTAAGTCCATTGGCCAACTCAGGTCTTTTCACATGATGATGTCAGCAACTATGTTGCGTGATAAAGCTGCAATATTTTCATGACAAAGAAAATTTCATATCCACATCTTTAATAAATGAAGAAGAAAAAAGTGTCCTTATTCAATTCATATATTCCCATCAGAACCTTTGTAGCTTCTCGCAAACTGTAAATATTGAGAGTAAGATCAGAATGAAAGTGGTGTTGCATCAAAATTAATCGCTGAAGTTATTACATTGTCACATGTATCCCATATTCGGGCTTTTCACACAAAGCTTTGAAGAGCCCTACAGGACCAACCAAATGTAATTGATACAGAATCATTGCTTCACAACAGCTGCAGTAACAAGGTGCTGCAGCTTTTACTTTAATCTACCTTTCTTTCTGAGAGTTTATTATGTTTTTGAATTTATTCTTTTGTAGATCTGGGAGCTATCTTTTTTAATGGAAATTAATCTTTTTAGAAGATTTGTACTCTCTTTTTCAAACAGTAATACATTCATTCAAGTATCCTATTATTCAGATCCAGCTGGCTTTTATCTGGTGATATTTACTTCAAAAAGCCAAGCTAAATGGTATCATAGATTAATTCTCAGGGCACAGGAAAGCTTTTTTAGAGAAAAACATGATTTGGTAATTACTTGAAATACCATAATAAAAATCACAGAAAATGTCAAAAATGTATTGTATAATCCTTCATAACAGTAAACTTCAAAAAGTTGTTTCATTGAAAATGTGGTATTCTGAGTCCATCATAATTTTCATTTCAGTCAAACATAACTGGAAAGTTTGCTTGGGGTTCTAATAAACTCTATGATGAATTTTAGGTTTATATTGTTTGTTCACACAAAGCAGTGAAACTTCAAAAGGGACATTATCCACTGCTATCTCTCACATAAATCAAACTGGAAATAAGACACGTTTTACAATTCAATTTAAGATCCCACTGAGACAATAATGTTGCAAGCTGTGCATTTTGCAAAGTAATATAGTAATGTCTAGTTTGCATTTTTGAAAAACCAGATTAATCACACTTTATTGAATACGTTAGAGCAAACCTAAAATTCATCTATTATTAAAAACTTGTGCAACAAACACAAACTATATTTTATACATAAAGGACAAACTCATTTATTCATTAGGATAAAACACTTGGAGTTTGCATTTTGTAACCATGAAAGAAATGACATTTGCTATGGGGGCTGTTTTGAATTTTTAAAAGCAGTCTACGCAGAGTAAGCTGCTTGAAAATGTATTTTAGCACGTTTACCTGGTCTTAAAGCATCCAGATAAATATAGAATTTAATGTGAAAATTTTGGAGTAAGAAAACAAAAATCATTAAAGTAAATGATATGAGCTATAGAGACATCTTCTACAAATAAAAATCATATTGTGTTTTATTTTACATGTTAGCAACTTAAAATATTATGATCATTTTATGGATTTGATAAGAAAAATAAAATCCTCCTCAGGCAAAATGAAGGATTATCATGCTCTGTGATATTATCAAGCTAAAGAAAATAAGTACTATTTGGATGTACAATTTTAATAAGACATTCTATATAGTAAGACATTCTATATAGTATTGGAAATCAAAATTTTTATGGCATCATTTAGAAATTATTACCTACATAATATATAGTGTTATTTTTGAGGTCACTATTGAGGAATTCTAGTGAATATAAGAATTGTGAATAGTGAAGAAAAGTGAATAGCAAGAATAGTGGCTAAGGCTGGGATGTATTTTTACTGGTGCATATTTTTCAATGTCAGGATAGTAAACACTGTTTTGCTCTCTACGGATGTGTATAATATTCTATATGATAACATTTATTGAAGGTGCTACAGAATAGTAATATATTCTGCACAAAGTAGCAGTATATTAAAACACATTCCCAGATTAAATTTTTCAATAAAATATTAAAGCCAAACTTGTTATATTTCAGAAAACTTCTTATTAAATCATGAATTTGGGGGGGAATATTTCCTTTTTATGCTCTCCCGTTGTGTCACTCAGAGCATCCCTCCAACTTGCTCTCCTAAGAATTCTACATAACCCATATTCACTGGTAAGCTGTTACCTCCTATTAAGAAAGAGTAAATTATATCTCTTATGTGAAGACTTCCGAACAAGATACACAGTGTTCCTTTTATTGGGGAAAATCTCTGGAGTGAATATATAAAAGGAATTCGTTTACAAGCCACTGGATTCAGATATGGGGAAGAATATGCAGTATATCCTCACTCGATATAATTGTTTTGTCATGTCTGCCTCTGGAAACCAATTTGTTCTTCAGTCATCATCTTAGAAAACTTTAATGATAAAGAACACAATATTTTTTTTCTATTTTATCAATTTTCCAGTGGCATGAAATATGAGAATCAGGATTCTTGCCCTGGTCATATCAATGTCGATATGGTGGGTGATAGAACTTACGATGATTATTCCTGATGATGAGTTCCTTTTCCTTCTTCTGACTATCTGATACATCACGTTAATCATATCTTTCCCCTGCCTAAGATGATGATCGAACTCATCATCCTGACATCTGAAAACTTTCATTCTCATCTCCCTACCCTACCTAATTCTTTCTGACTCCTGATGCTTTCCTAATATGTACTTTCTCCTCCAGTCAATTGAGCTACCCACCTGTCATCCAGATGCACCGTTCATGTTTGTCTTTGCTTCATCGCACAGTCCACGCAATTCTCTCAAGTAGGTGCGATCGAGTCCAGCTCTTCACCTGAAGACTTCATTTTTTTTTTTTTTACGGTACGCGGGCCTCTCACTGTTGTGGCCTCTCCCATTGCGGAGCACAGGCTCCGGACGCGCAGTCTCAGCGGCCATGGCTCACGGGCTTAGTTGCTCCGCGGCATGTGGGATCTTCCCGGACCAGGGCACGAACCCGTGTCCCCTGCATCGGCAGGCGGACTCTCAACCACTGCGCCACCAGGGAAGCCCAAGCATTTCATTTTATCATCTTGAACCTCAGTTTCTTCTGCTGTAAAAGGAGAGGGTGGTGCTTGATGGTGTTATCTTCTGAGCAAACTCTTCCCAATGTACCCTCCTAACATACATGCTTACACGGACACACATATGTCGTGTATATGCAAAAAATTCTTTCATCCCTATATGACAGATATTTCATTTAATGTGTCATGTCACTTTATTTATTTGCATATTATTTTTTCTACCCACCTTCCAATGAGAATATAAACTCCCTGAGGATATAGATTTTTATCTGCTTTCTTCACTGCTATATTCCCATCGCTTGCAACGTTACCTGTTATGTAGTAGGTGTTTGATATATGTTAAAAGAACAAAAGGATGAACGACTTTTATGTCTATTTTGTACTATAACATTCTATGGTTCAAATATATACAGAAAAGTAAATTGTATGTTTATGTTGTGTAGTGATGTTGAAATATAATTTTTTATTCCTTGGCCTGTATACCGTAATATTGTTGGCATTTGGTTCTCTTTTTATGATTATATATTGATATTTTAAAAATTATTTATCTTCTATTTATATTTTTTCTATTTGCTATGACTGCATCATAATCTTAATAGTCTGTGGTTTCTTCCCCTTTCTTTCCAAGATTTTCAATATGCAGTATTAACTTGAATCTTTGGGTAAACAAGAACATGAAATCTTTTTCAAGGCCAGAATTTAAACATATGTTAATATGAACCTGAGTAAATGCACATCATGGAGTGATTTTCAAAAATTATTGTCACAGTCAGTAGAGATTTGACACATTTAAAATTAAGCCTCTATTCTTAAATTCTTAACACTTTAAAAATTTATTAGATTTAAAATAGATAACAATATATGGATATAAATATTTCCAAAAATCCCACACAGTATTGACACACATAAACCATTAAAAACAAATCATTTTAAAAATTTTGTTTATAGCTGTGTCCATACAATAATTATAATTTTGTGAAAATAGTTCAAATATATGATAAGGTGCAAAACATATTCCAGATGCTTCTTTGTGAAAAGTAGCTCGTTATAGGAAGCCCTTAGAACAAAATTTCAAAAAAGAAGTTCTTGAGTAGTTAATTTGTTTTGAAAAATTGTTTAGCCTATTAACTGAAGTCTTAAATAGTTTTTAAAAATATATTATTTTAATTAAGAGCAACATTTAACAAGGTGTATTTGCCCAGGTGTTAAGCCAGGTACATCTAGATGAGACCATCTGTGACTATGGACGATGGTCCTAACATTCTGTGTGAATGATGTGAGAGAATGTACATGACAGAACAGAACAGACTAGAAGTAGAAATGGTGCCATATTTTAATTTTGGAGGAGATATTGAAATTATTTAAGACAAGTTTTTGTGATCACAAGGGAAACTAACAGATCATTATAATTTTTTATTACAGAGTATTTTTGCAATTAGATAGCTATTTATTGTTCAATAATTAAGGACCCTCTTAGAAGATAATTATTTTTAATAGGTAGAATTCTTTTCACACTGAAAATATTTAAAATACAATGGCTTTATTATAGATAAAGATAATTTGGGTAGATGTTACTTTTGTAAGTTCAAGATTTTTGAAAGTTTTATTTAAGTACTTGAGAAAAGATGGCAATTTAATCATTCATCATTTATTTTTCAATAAAGCATGTGGGGCTTCCCTGGTGGCACAGTGGTTGAGAGTCCACCTGACGATGCAGGGGACACGGGTTCGTGCCCCGGTCCGGGAAGATCCCACATGCCGCGGAGCGGGTGGGCCCGTGAGCCATGGCCGCTGAGCCTGTGCTCCGCAATGGGAGAGGCCACAACAGTAAGAGGCCCGTGTACCGCAAAAATTAAAAAGAAAGCATGTGTCATTTTAATATTGATGCTGAGAAAAATTGTTGAAGGGAAGAAAAATAATGAATATGACCGATTTATCCAAACATCAATCACCCTGTGTGGGTGTTTTTTTTTTTTTTTAATTAACATAAAACCTGTGTTTAGCACTTAATTCTGACAACTGAATCATAGGTTCATTAGGTTGGTCGAATCATTAAGTTGGTTGTATTCTCTCATGTTTTTCATTGGTGACATTATGGTTATAACAATTGCACTAAATAATTTTTGAAATAAGAAATGAATAGGACTTCCCTGGTGGCACAGTGGTTAAGAATCTGCCTGCCGATGCAGGGGACACAGGTTCGAGCCCTGGTCCTGGAAGATCCCACATGCCGCGGAGCAACTAAGCCCGTGTGCCACAACGACTAAGCCTGCGTGCCACAACTACTGAAGCCCGTGTGCCTAGAGCCCATGCTCCACAACAAGAGAAGCCACCGCAATGAGAAGACCATGCACCATCACAAGGAGTAGCCCCCGCTCTCCTCAACTAGAGAAAAGTCTGCGCGCAGCAGCAAAGACCCAATGCAGCCAAAAATAAATAAATTAATTTTAAAAATGAATAAAGATGTTTAAGTTTTACTTTATATTGACCTAAGAGTGTTGATATTGTCAGAAAGTCAATCCTCATTTCAAAACACAGTTTCTAACTATTTCTCTTCTTCTAATTCACATTGTCACATTGTCATACCAATCTAAAAAAGCGTATTGTATCCATTTATTCTTGGGATAAAGATGAATGCTTTTATATTTAATTCTTGAATTGGAATTAAATTAGAAATAAATTTGTCCATATTACTACTCATCTTTCTAAGTATTTTTTTTCATCACCAGCAACTGAAATTTTAGTGGTCATTTTGACCTTGAAAATCTCCTGCTGCGTCTGCCCATGAAAAACTGATGAAAAGTGCTTTGAATAGTATGTCTTCACTACATATAATAGAAGCTATGGAAAGAATGATTTGGTTTTGTATAAACAGTAGCTTTCAACACGCCTGCCATCTGCATGTAATCTACCACTCGGATATAATATTATTTCTATGGTCCTTCAAATCTGCTGAGTTCTTTGTGATATGTAGTCCGTTGATTTAAAGCCGCATCTCTCCATAGTGTTCTTAAGGGGGACCTTGTAATTACTGGATATTACAATTATTTGTCATACTATAAGTTGGACTAATGGCACCTTTTCAAACTATGCTTAGTTGTGTCTATTTGGTTTTTTGTCTCTGTTTACCTAAGTTGTAGTTAGGATTGTTAAATCCTTAAATCCAATGATAATGCTCTACATTTATTCACTCAGTATTAATTGAGGAGCCAACATCTGTCAGGCATTCATGTTGACTATTTTATTTAAAAGAATATTATAGCTTACCAGTAAGTGGGGAGAGCTGAAATTATAAAAATGCATTTATACCCATTAGTGTTAAGAATTTACTGTAGGAGTCATATACCAAATTTTGCTTATTCCTGCCCAGCTTCCTAGGCTTTATTTTTAAGTCATCCAGCTTGGCTTGTTTGGACCTTATTCTGTGGCTTTCAGTAGAAATAACTTTTAGTAGAAATACCTTTATACTTTCTATACCCTCTTCAAGCATCATGGCTTAATCTCCCACTTACAAATCAAAGACATCCAAATCTTCCTCACTGGGCATCTGCTTTCCTACCAAATTTCAACGCCATATTTCCAATGCTTGTGGTCAATCTCATTTGAGTGCTTCTGAAATATCTCATATTCAACAAGTCCAGAATCAAATGGATTTTTATTCATAATGAAACCTGATCTTCCTCATAAAGGTGATTAAAAGCTGGTATTGTGAGTTCAGAATTCCAAGATCGAAATCCCAGGGCAAGTTTAATCAACTTTAATAATACTAATGTGGATCTATCTCAGAGGTTCTAAAGATTCATTGTGATGGTGCATATAAAAGCTGAACATAATGAGTGACACATTGAAAGCAGATGATACATATTAGATATCGTCATTGTCATCATCATCATCGCCATCTTCATTGCATCATTAATAATATCACCATATCCCCAACTGTTAACTAGATACTGAAGTTATCTCTCACATTTTACTCTTTTCATCTCCATTTGTATCCAAATGATTACCACATTCTAAGAAGTTTATTTCTAAAATGTTAGGCATATTTCCTACTCTTCATCTTCTCTTTTATTCCAGTCAAAGGATAAGATTATGTGCATATATGCTATATCTGTCTATCTTTTCTGTTATAAGCTGGTCAAGAACAAAGGCTATAGCTTATCATTTTTGAATGCCACACTGAAGTTTACCACATGTGAATGTAAGAATTGGTCTGGGTTTGCAACTCTCGACTCCAAAACTGACAGAGTTAGTCCTACTTTGTTAAATGCTGAGGATACAGTGACGAGCAAAAGAGGCATAAATCTGATCATTTGGTGCTTACATTAAGAAAAGAAATGTTGGGTCTTTTACTTAATAACAATGGGAAACAGTTGAAGTCCTCTAAGCAGGGGAGTGACAATGTAAGATTTGTACTTAAAAGTAATGATGGTCCTTGAATATGATTACAGCAGCAGATAGAGAAAAAAAAGTAGAGATAAATCACATTGACGAAATCAACAGGAATTGAACATCTGTGGCACACAGTGAAAGAGGAGGAGATAAAGATGATTCCTAGGTTTGTGGCTTATACAACTATCTGGTGATGTCATTCTTTGAGGCTAACCAGGTTTGGGGAGAAGATAATTTAGCACTTAGATCCATGCATATGAGAAATATCAAAAGAATTCCATGAGCCTGCTCTCCTACCTATAAGAGTTTTATGCTTTTTAGAAAATTAAATAGCAATTTTGGCTCAAGTGAGAAGATTTTTCAATTTCAATGTAAATAATTTGAAATTGAAAATATTATATGAAACACTGGAAGTTAAAACTGATTTCAACTGACCATGAGCAACACTTACACATGAACATAAAATTGCTCAGATTGTATACCATGGCTTTGAGTACTCTAGTAACAGTATAGAAAGTACATTAACTTGAAATTTTATTTGATGTAATTGTAAATCTATAGGGAAATTACAATATCTTTAGAGTGGAGAATTTCTAGTTCATTTGTTTGCCTAATGGAAAAATAATTTGATGAGTTAAAATGGGACGAGGTAGAAATTCATTGACATTGGCTATGAGAAAGGTTAAAAGATGCAGTTAAGTTAACATGGATACACTATACCAAACTGCTTTATTCGGAAGAATTTTATGCATTTATTTTAGATTGGAAAGCTTAAATATGTTCCTAGTATTGTTATTTCTACACTGTCCGCATAGCATTATACTTTAGCTGTAGAAATTAACCTATCAGTTGCAACATCTTAATTTCCACTTAATAGAAACATTTGACTCTTGCTTAGAGCCGTTCATGTCAACAAGACACCCAAATATTTAGTCAATACAATTAATGTAGCTACTATTTCTTTCCTTTACTGAGTTCTATGTAACTATTTACCAGTTTGAGTCTGCATTTGTTTGTTTTGTTTTGTTTTGTTTGGGGGATCTATTTTACCTCGTTAACACTTAGAACATAGTGCTAATGAGTCCAAAGAAAACAACAGCATCAAAAAGCAAAGAGTTTCTGATATAATTATCTTTGTCTTCTCCACATTAAGTATTTAACCTTTTATCTTTATAGTAATGGACTTCTTTCTTTTATTTTAAGTTGCATCAAAACTTTCTGGAATTTGGTATGAAATAAGGGAAAATATGTAAAGTACTGTATTCTTTATATAATAATTTCTTCTAATAACTTTCATGAGTTCAAAATCAGGGTTATTTAAATGGAAACTGTTGTCTATTTTTAGTTTCCTAATGCTGTTCCAGTTTTCCATGATTCCTCAAAGATTATCAGTGTAATTGTTTTTTAGTAATATCTGCCTGTTCTTCAAATATCCATTTATGTATCTCATCTGACATTAATGACTTGAACTGCAGCTCTGATTTTACAATTTGCTTCTTATTCTTGCAAGTTAGTCATTAGCCATGGTAAATAATATTCAAGCAAAAATTTTAAAATCAGCAGTTCTGATTTCCAGTATTTTGTGTGCCACTTTGTGCAACAGCTTAACTTATGCTACTTTCCACAACACTGTGGAGTATGTAAGGCAATAGAAGTGTCTCAACTTGATGAAATTTAGCTAATATCATAGTTCTGCTGAGTCCAAGGACACTGATAGCACCAGTATTATATTATCACCATTACATATAAAATAAAATGTTTCCAAACAGTTCTGCATTCAAAAGAAAACAACACAGGTAAAATAGAAACCTCTTTGTATGGCAAGAGTTTTAAATTTCTAGTTAACAAATATGTAACACTCAGAGTTAGGTTTAGTTAATGACAGATAACTAAAGAAAATGCCTATTTCTGGGAAAGTAACATGTTTTCCTAAATGACTCATATTTATTGGCAGTGGGATAGTTAGAATTCATGACAATATTATTCTTTCTCTCTAAGAAAAAAATAGCACTTCCAAATCAAACAGGATATGTGTGCAAATATAAATTTTAGACTCTGGAAATGGCCTGCTCTGTGGACATTATTGTGCAATACCAATTAGGAGTTGTTTGTGCTGTTTTCTTTGCTAAACCACTGTACTTAAACTGGAACATTTTAAATTGTTCCCCAATTAATAGTACCCTTTACAGATTGCTTCTTCCTCATTTTAAAATAAAGCAATTTGATAAAGTTGAACCAAAACACCGGAAGATTTCAGTGTTTTTACTTGCTAAAGTAGATCACTGAGCTCAGATCGTTATCCAGAAAAAGATTTAAAAGATTACATTATAGTAATTCATGAAAGGACTGTTTCTCCTATTTATGCAAAATACTAGTATTTCTGCTGATGTTTTGTATCTCATTTTTTATTAGGGTGAAGTTTATCCTCTAAAAGACAATAACTTGTTTATTCTCACCTACTGCTGAAGTAACAGCTGAACATCTGTAGCATCTGAGACTAGTATTTAGTTTTCCTTAGCAGTCTTGATTCCATTGTTAAGATGGCATTGACATCCTTCTAAGTGGTCTCCAATGGTATGGAGTAAATGCCCGCTCTTGCCATCATTTTCATTGTAAACGAATCTTGACAATGTCAGGTTCCCGTCAGAGTCTATCAGTGTCACTCACTAAGCTGTGGTGTGACCGTTAGTCCCTTTGAGATTTGCCTCCTTTATCAGGGTCAGCCTGTGGGAAAATCTGAACAAATAGTTACATATCAACTAGGTATAAAAGATAACATTTAAATATACTTTTACTATTTTAATGCATGGTGGTTTAAGAGGCATTTCTTTTCTACAGATCACTTTAACTTTGTGTTTGATTACTTTACATGCACTCTGTCCAAAATTCATTAAAAAATATACAGTGGCCTTCTCTTTTGGAACCTATTACTTATTAGCTATGTTTAGGATTCAGTAATAAATGTAATTATTTGGGCTAGGATTTTAATCAGTACCAGTGATATACATACCCATAGTTGTTTTTTTTTTTTTTTTAATTAAAGAGAAACAATAATAATATCCTTACCCAAAGCAGTTTTCATTTCCTACATAAAACTTGTGTTCCAAAAAATGATCTTCTTTCTTTTATTAATGATTCTCCCACATTTAATCATTCTTTATTTTTTTATTCATGTAATCTTTTTTCTTTGAACTTCGGTCTCAATTGATAAAGTTTCAGTTGATTTGTGAAATAACATTTCAAATGTTGAGCATTCATATTTCTTTCCCTTTCTTTCAGTTTTTTACAAGAATCAGTTACTAAAATTCTACTTCTAATATAGTCATATTTGTTGTTGGTTCTGCTGAATATGCTATGTAACAAGATATTAAATAGAAATTTTCCTGTGGTTCCACACAAGAACAAAAGGGACCAAGTACTCCTCAATTTAAAAAAAGTAAATACCCATCAGTACTTATTAATAGCAGCGGAACCCGAGTTGTTATCTTAACTATCACTCCAGACTCTCCTCCATTTATAAGAGGGGAAGACCAACACAGAAGAGGAGATTCGGAGAAAACATTGTAGGGAAAAGACAGCACTTAGTGGAGGGAGCTGTGGCTTTGTGATTCCTTTTTGAGAGTCCTTCCTCACCACCAAGTGCAGGGAGAGGAGTTTCAAGAGAATTACTCAAGGATTACAGATGCCTCCACCTCATTTCATAGCTGGATGTCTGCTTTGGTGTGAACTGCTGATCTGCTTTCTGTACATGTTTGAGCAAGGGGAGAAAGAATTGGGGAGAGGTGACAGAATAGAGAGAGTGGACATCATCAGAACAGAAGGACCCACGCCAGGAGAAGGGCCTTAGTTTCAAGAGACCATGGCAGTTTGGCGAGCTTAGAAGAGCAGGAAGCTGCAGGAGATTTCCATTGTCAGGGACTTGTGCAGTTAGGAGGTTCCCCTGGAAGACCCCCTTAAATGATCAGACATTGCTTGGCAGGGAATACTTGGCATTTAGGCACCTGCCACCTGGGAGATGTCAATGGACAATAGGCATAGCCATAAAAGTGACAGTGTGGGGAGCAGGAGCTGGTTGGATGGGAGAACTTCACCCTCCTACCCAAGAGAAGAGATGGATGAAGAGCTGTGCAAGCCCCTCTGTCTTCCAGCTAACTAGGCCCTAGTGCTGGCGAGTGCTGATGGGGATGCAGAGGGTGGTATTAACTAAAATGGATTTTCTTTTTTTTTTTTTTTTTTTTTTTTTTTTTGCGGTACGCGAGCCTTCCACTGTTGTGACCTCTCCCGTTGCGGAGCACAGGCTCCAGACGCACAGGCTCAGCGGCCATGGCTCACAGGCGCAGCCGCTCCACGGCATGTGGGATCTTCCCGGAAGCGGGCACGAACCCGTGTCCCCTGCATCGGCAGGCAGACTCTCAACCACTGCGCCACCAGGGAAGCCCTAAAATGGATTTTCTTATACTCAAAATCTGCTCAAGGTTATTAAGGGGTAGAAGAGGGAACCTTAACAGAGCATATTTGAAGGCAGTAATTAGAGGAAAAATTAAACTAGTTTATATTTGTTATCCATCAGTTCTAACTGTTTGGCAATCTGGTTACCTTTAAAGTAGGGATGGCTCCAAAATTTAAGGGTTTCTCCCCAGAGTAGTCTATTTCTCTGTTTATAACCTGATCCATCATAAAATATGTATCATAAAGTACCATAAAAGTGTGAAATGGAAGGATACAAAATATAGTCTGAGCTCAGAAAAAGACTAAGATAGTCCACCAAGCTATTTACTTTTTCAGAACCTACGACTGTGCTTTAAAGTTGGGGGTGCAGAAGGTGTAAGCAGGGAATGTCCCATACCCATTCCTTATGAATCAGAATTTCAGTTACACTGAACCTTAAAATCACCTTGCTTGTCCCTGAGAAATACACATCTTTTACAGGAAAGGAAACCTAAACACACACAATCACTTTTTGTATATAAGTTCCATATATTTGCATATATAATTACAGATATATTCTTACTATCCGTGTAATTAGGCAGAGTAAATAAACTGTTTCAGATTATATAAAAGCATAATTAATAGCTTTTAGCTAGAGACAAAACTGGTAATCAGGGGTTAATTTCAATTTTTCCTCTTGCGTTCATGTGCCCACTTACATCTGGTTGCTGTAAGATGGTACATTTGTTAATTCTCACTCCACCAAAATCACACCATTGCATGAGGAGCTGACATTCCTGATGCTTGTGGTTACACTACTTCATCATATAACAGCTGCCTGTGTGTTCTGCCGTCAGTCAGAGCGCAGATTTATTCCCACCTGTGTAAGCAGGTGTCTAGCCTGAGATTGTTCCCATGCTTCTCCACAATATGTGTGTAGGACTAGGTGTGGGAGATCCTCTCTCCCTTTAATCCTTCCCTCCAACACATTGAAATATGGATATAGAGTCTAGATAATCAAACAGCTGAATGCGCTGAATCTTTTCATGAGCTCATGACCAATTTCCTTGGTTCAAAACCATTTTATATATTTATCAGATGTCTGAGTTTCTGCATACAGGTCTCTGTAGAATATGTTCTTTGAGGATACTAGGGCTAGATCAAGTTTGTCTTTTTATTCCATTGTAAAGTCAAAGAAATGGTAGGATTCTACAAGAATGGAAGAGGAGAAAAGAATCAATTCTGTTTCTCTGTAACTCTCCTTACCAACTGTTAGAACTTTTCTTATATGCGAAATCTGCTGTCTCCTGTAAGATTTTGTAATAACAAGCTTTAATCTTAAAGGTGCATATGTGTATGCATGTTTGTGTGTAAGCTCACACATAGATACTGACTTATATCAAATATATTAGCTGAAACCAAAGCACTTGAAATTATACATATAATAACTATGGGCATGTCTTGTTCTGAAGTGGCCTATTTTCAATTCTTATTTATTCATGGTAATAGAGGAGAAGGATGTTATAAATTAAGCAAAAATCACTTACAGCTGACTTGGTTATATATTGTATATTTTTCATTAGACTTAGTTTCTTAATTGTTTGCTCTATTTATTACCCAAATGAGCTAACATCATGAGTATTTAACAAATGATGATTGGCGGAGATGGCTAGGAGCATTTTATGTAGTGAGAAAATCCAATCTAGTATTATAAACTTGCTATGGAAAATTCATATATGGATGATTGATATTTACCCTTACACAAGGCACTGATATCCTGTGATCCAAAAGAGATGTGGAAATATCCAAGGTAGTATTTTGTATATAATCTGTTACCGGAATGATTTAATCAGAATTTTAACTTTATATTTTACACTTTGATAATGTGAAAAAATAGAATTATAAGTGCTTCTCTATTGATACAAGAGTGAAATTGAAGTATATTGGGAAAAATAATGTGAAAAAATAGAATTATAAGTGCTTCTCTATTGATACAAGAGTGAAATTGAAGTATATTGGGAAAATGGCTTTTCCCATTTATTAACTGGTAATCTAGATGTAAATAAAAGAAATTGGCTCAATTGGACAGAGAAACAAAAGTAGATAATAGTTATAAGCAGAACTCAAACTCAATCCAAAATAATGAATGTGAATATTTTTCCCTCCTCCATATATTAGTTAATATTAGTTAACCTCAAAAATGCAATCTACTTTGAAAATGTAATCCTTGGATATTTTAAATGAAATATAAAGAGAAAATTATCTATTATTTATAAATTTCCAATGCAGTTCCCATATTCAATAACATTTATTCCAAAGTGTTATTTCTATATCCAAATAGTTGGTGATTATGCTTTAACTCTTGTTTTAAATGATAACATAAAATGTAAATATGTAATGAAGAATTTTGCATATACTTTGATAAAGACAATATAAAGTGAAAATGTTTAAAACGTTTTGTCACTGAATGCTTTCTTCACATAATATGTTCAAAAAATTTATACACTTACAGCTTTTGCATGTTTGACTAGGACCTTGGTATAAAGCGTCAGAAAAGTCATGAGTAGAGAAATAAGCTGTATAAATTTGTGAATATAGAAGTGAAGTTTTATATCATAGTGTAGGAGCAAGCTGGAGAGATTGCTTTTATGTGAGTCATTTCCGTATGAAGCTATAAACTTTTTTTTAAGCCAAAAGCTGTCCTGCTTTCTTGTAAAATAATAAAGATATCCATTTTAATTGATTCTCTTCATTGTTTAATAAAATTGCTTTGTCTGATTGCTGAAGAATTTGAATTGAGTTTTCATTACCCACTTCTGAACAATTTACTCTAAGATCCAGACAGTATTGAGCTAATGAGTTTGAATTTATATTGAACCTTAACGGTCTTCCTGAAGTAAATGGAAAAAAAATCATGGCAGCAACTAAGTATTCTTTATGAAAAACTATGTCTTAGAGATTTTACAATGAGGCTCTTAATAGAGCTAAAGCATTTAAGTTGGAGTTTTACCTACTTTGCTGTTTCTAAGCATATTATATGAAAATATGGTTTCTCTTCCTTTTTTAAGAAATGAAAACTCATAAGCTGACAGGGATATTACAGAAACTTTCTTTCAAGTGGGTAGTTTGTATATTCAACAGATTCAGCTAAACAATAAATTACTGGTAAAATAATTTAATCTGAGAACATGCCTAAATTGAAATGACATATAAAAACCTTCCAAAGAGTACTCTATTAAGGTGTTTCAAGACCTATTTAATCTGAGACGTGGCCATGATATTGAAATACACGCCCTTAAAGGTACTGTTCTGACTTTGGCACCTGTATTGCCATAGTCATAAACTTAAGTTTCTCTGCAGTTGAAAACAAGAGATATATTTATTGATTCACACACATTTAACTTATTGCTTTCATATTATTATCTTTTGTAAATGATCTTTGTGTTCACTGGACCATGTCTAACCAAGTGGGGCAATTAATGATTCTATGTTTAGGATTTTCTGTGGAATTAAATTAGGAACTTTAACTCTGAAGGGTGACTGGGATTCTATTATACAAGGATAACTTTGAGTTCTATAACTATCAGTGTGCTTCAGTTCCAAGCAGTAATTAATTCTCTAGGTATATAATAGAATCCTTTTTATATTAAGTTGGTTGAGTCAAAACAGGAGTAGACTCCACAAATAGGCTACCTGTTGTAAAACTGTTATTTTTCAGAAAATTTGAGACTGTATTTAAGAAATAGAAAAACAAAAAGAAAATATGGTTTAGGGGAAATTTACTTACTTGAGCTTATTTCCCAAGAAATCACTTAGCCAATCTCCAAATGTGATTTTTTTTTCCACATCTTTATTGGAGTATAATTGCTTTACAATGGTGTGTTAGTTTCTGCTGTATAACAAAGCGAATCAGCTATACGTATACATATATTCCCATATACCCTCCCTCTTGTGTCTCCCTCCCACCCTCCCTATCCCACGCCTCCTGGTGGTCACAAAGCACCGAGCTGATCTCCCTGTGCTATGCGGCTGCTTCCCACTAGCTTTCTAGTTTACATTTGGTAGTGTATATATGTCCATGCCACTGTCTCGCTTCGTCCCCTTCCCCCTTCCCATGTCCTCAAGTCCATTCTCTACGTCTGATATGCTTTTTAAAACCTCATTTCCAATTATTCATTAGAATATTTGGAATAATATTGTATCCAAATAATTGATATTCATTCCCCACAGGCAGCAGTGAAAGTTCTTGGGAAAAGGAATCACTGTACTCTTCCCCACCCCGGGGATCTCAGGCTTCTGTTACCTGCCCCCGCATACCTAGAGCACTTAGCCTTCCAGTCAGTCATCCTCTCCACCATCTTCAGCAGAGCCACCTTCTGCCAAATGGTATGATGGCATTTTTTAGCACTAAAGATGATCGTTGCAAAGAATAAAAAAAATTTAATGATCGGATAGTAAAATATAGGACATAGTAGATAGGTACACTACATTTAGACAGCTAAACGTGATAAAGAAAACCATAGTATTTTAAACAAGAATTAGACTGATCAGAAGAATAATGTAGTGAAGAACTGACTGTTTGTATTAAACACAAATGAAGAGTGGTGAGTGATAAAACATGGCACCAAACTGGTTAGCTTTAAGCCTAATTTCCCTGAGTGATAAGTGACCACTGTTGCATACAAAGAGGACAAATATTTTTCTTTTGACTCTCATTATTAGAACATTTAAAAATGCTTCAATTTTCAATGATTTATGTCCTTAGCCATTTAATTAATGAGATATACCATGTTTCATTGTTTTACTTGAATAGAGAAATGATGATATATGTGTACTTTTTACAGGACTGGAACTGCCTTTTATGATGATGCCCCACCCTCTAATTCCTGTCAGCCTACCTCCAGCATCTGTCACCATGGCAATGAGCCAGATGAACCATCTCAGCACCATTGCCAATATGGCGGCAGCAGCACAAGTTCAGAGTCCCCCATCCAGAGTTGAGACATCTGTTATTAAGGTAATTGTTTAATTACATGATTGATTTGCCTTAAGCCAAAATCATCTTAAGCCACCATCACTCAATCCATTTTTCTTACTCCACAAGTAGTTCTAACTCTAAAAAGCTAAGTGATAGTAAATAGATTATGAGGGAAAAAAAGGCACTTATAGTAATTAGAACCAGGGGTACAGTATTTAGGCAGGCTAGGCTAACTTGAAGTTCTCTATTATATCTGCTAAGGGAGAAATGAACATAGCATTTTAAATGATATACTTCAGAATGTGTGTATGTGCTTATATGTATGGTTGTGTTTGTGTTCGTGGGTATGTGTGCATGTGTGTGTGGTGTTATGAGCCATAAGGTGTGGAAAATAGTATCTGATTTGTTTTCAAATAACAAGAAGGGTTAAATTATGGTTCTGCCACTTAACTAGCTGTGTCAACTTGGGTGTGTAACTAAATCTTTCTGATGATTTCTACACCTAAAAAAATGTGTAATACAGTGTGGGTGTAAAAACTAAATGAAATAATAAATTGAAATTTTTTGTATATTCAAAAATACACAGTAAGTGGAAGATAACATTATTGTTATACAGGTATCACATATGTGTATATATACACACTTCTCTGGCTCTCTCTGTATATGTGTGTGTGGGGGTATGTGTATACTTTTAAATATGTGTGTGTGTATACTTTTTCATTCATATTATTTTATAATGTATATTTAAATCAAAGTACTTTATCTATTTATTATTGGAGTATAATTGCTTCACAATGCTGTGCTAGTTTCCACTGCACAACAAAGTGAACCAGCTACATGTATACATATATCCCCTCCCTCTTGGACCTCCCTCCCACCCACCTCATCCCACACATCTAGGTCACCACAGAGCACCGAGCTTAGCTCCTTCTTCTATACAGCAGGTTCCCACTAGCCATCCGTGTTACACACGGTAGTGTATATATGTCAATCCCAGTTTCCCAATTCATCCCACCCTCTCCTTCCCCCTCTGTGTCCACCCATCCATCCCCTACGTCTGCGTCTCTATTCCTGCCCTGCAAATAGGTTCATCCATACCATTTGCATTGTCAGAATAGATTATTAATTTTTAAACTAAGTAAAAGATACCTCATGCTGCATTATCCATATTTGACATAATTATTATCTTGTTTCTCTGAATATAATACATGTGAGTTTAGGGGAGTCTCTGGATCATGTTTTACATAAAAGGCCTTGTTACAATTCTTATTCATTGCTGGTGGTAATGCAAAATGGTATGGCCATTTTAGTAGACAGTTTGGTGGTTTCTAATGAAACTAAACATACTCTTACCCTACAACCGTATGATTTTTATCAAAAGGAGTTGAAAATTTAGGTCTATACAAAAATTTGCCCATGGGTATTTATAGCAGCTGTTTTCATAATTGCCAAAACTTGGAAGCAACCAAGATGCTTTTCAGGAGGTGATTGGATAAAAAAATTGTGTACCTCCGTGTGCAATGACTTTGTTGTTTGCCATTTGTGACAATGTGGATGGGCCTGGAGGGTATTATACTTAGTGAAATAAGTCAGACAGAAAAAGACAAATACTGCACGTTTTCACTTATATGTGGAATCTAAAAAATAAAACAAATGAACAAATAGAAGAGAAACAGATTCACAGATACAGAGAACAAACTAGTGGTTACCAGAAGGGAGAGGATTGGGAGGGAGGGGCAAAATAGGTGAAGGGGATTAGAGGTACTGAACTACGAGGTATAAAATAAGTAGGCTACAAGAATGTAATGTACAGCACAAAAAAAATATAGTGAATATTTTGTCATAACTTTGTATGGAGAGTAATCTATAAAAATATTGAATTACTATGTAGTATGCCTGAAACTAATATTGCAAGTCAGCTGTACTTCCAAAAAATGAATTAACATTTGTTAAGTGAGTGAGCCATGGTTCAACAACAGACCACAAGAAAAAATGAAACAGAGTTTATTACTCACAGGTCATGGAGGAAGTACTTGGCATGCCTCAAGGGACCAGACAGGGGGGTCAAGGCAGAGTGCAGACAGAGAGAACAAGGCAGGACCTGAGGCAAATGGCTTTATTAGGATCCATGGGTGGGGTATCTCAGGATTTGCAGGCTGGGGCTGGATTGGTTAATTCAAACCAAAAGAGTAGGGTTTTGATAAGACTCCCAGGGGTCTTATCTAAGAAGACTGACTGTTGGTCACAAGGGCTTTTGGGGAAGTCATACCAGGGACTTAATTTGCTCATGACTGGCTGCTGTCTAGAGCATGTACTTGCATGAAGGGGGCTAGTGTCAGTTTAAGGTCCCTGTAGGCCACGTGGTCAAACAAAATGGATGCTGAAGCAGCAATACCAGAGTAGCTTAGCTGAATTCTCAACCACCATACAATGGGATATTATTCAGAGCTAAAAAGAAATGAGCTATCAAGCCATGAAAAGGTATGGAGGAAACTCAAATGCTTACTGCTAAGTTAAAGAAGCTAGTTTGAAAAGGCTATACACTGTATTGTTTCAAGTATAGGACACTTTGGAAAAGGCAAAACTATGGAGATCCTAAAAAGATCAGTGGTTGCTAGTGGGTGGGAACAGAGGATGAACAGATGGAGAACAGGGGGCTTTTAGGGCAATGAAAATACTCTGTATGGTATTATTGTGATGCATTCAAGTCATTATCCATTTTGTAAAGACCCTGTCATTACTTACATAAAAAGTTGAATAATATGCAAATGGGAATTTTTCATATAATAATATGCTATAAAAAAAGGTGTGTACTTGCTCCTTAAATAATTTTCGGAAGTATCTACCAGAGGAAAATAACAAGAAATATCACAGGAGGCCAAGATCAACTACCAAAAAATTCTTTCCTGAGAGAACGCCACTGAATGCTACATTGTCATCAGTGAGGGAACTGATTTGTTAATCAAGGTATCGATTCAATTTATGATCATTTTTGATAATAGTTATTACTGTGAATTCAGCATTCTCATTGTCTCACTCATTCGAAGCAGTGTTTAGTAAACTCACGTGATACATATTAATTAAACTTAATTTAGGGAAAATTTTTATGTTCCCCAAAGAAAATGGTTGACTCTTATGTCACGTTAAAGAGTATGGGGCCCAAGTGGGTAATTAGAATAGAGCCTACAAGTTTGTTTGACTGAAAAGATTCTAAATATGAAGGCCAATTAAAAGTGAAATGTTAAATACCAAAGAAGATTTACCCCCACTGGAAGAAATGATAAAACAAGAGAAAATAGGCTTTGAGGGATGGTCCATATGTGGGAATGTGCTATTTACATTTTTTGACAGTAATGACAAGAATTAAAATTAAAACTCAACCCAAATGAGAATAGCAAAAAGAATTTGTAGGACAGAAGAAAAGCAAAACCATAGCTCTCAGAGTTACAAGCTTAAACATTTTTTTTGTTATTTCTACGAACTAAAGGAACTCCAATGATTTTCTTATAAACCTATTTATGAAAATGTACCTACCAGTTCAAGCAGTAGAGCAGGGTCTGCAAGCTGCTGAACTTGGGTAAAACCTACGCTGCTGTCAGTTTTTGTATGGACCATGAATTAAGAATGATTTTACATTTTTAACTGGTTGGAAAAAAAAACCAAAAGAAGAATAATTTTTCATGACACATGAAAATTATATGGAATTCAAATTTTAGTGTCCATAAATAAAGTTTTCTGGAAATTAGCCACACTCTAATTTACATAATGTCTATGGTTACTTTCAAATACAAAGGCAGTGTTGAATAAAATGTTTGCTAGCTGGCTCTTTACAGAAAAACATTGCTAATCATTGAGTTCTGATTAACTCAAACCCATGTGAATCTTAGGCTGTGGTTAATGGAAGCAGCACAAACTAAACTGTCAAACACCATAGAGCCATAGGATTTGGCATTGAAAGGAAAAGAAATTAAAAGCATTGAGGAAAAGAAAATTATATAGGTAAGGACAGTACCACTATGACATTGTTATTTGCTTTAAATGCAAGCCTCCATGACAGTCTGCTAAAGTACTGAATTTAGATTGTTTGGACTACTGTAAATATTTTAGAAAGATAACTTTGAGGAGGGAGGAAAAGGACATATACTGTTTACACAATAATAATTCTACCTTAAATCCCTAATAGCTAAATGTCTAAGATTATATTAAATCATTAGATGTTCTGAATTAGTCTATTATGTATCAGTGAAACCCATATACTTTTACTGTTTAATATTCATAGAACATGAAGAGTCATAGGCTTGGGATGTTAGGTGTTTTGTAATCCAGCTCCCTCCATGGTGGAGAAATCATTCCTGCATCCTCTCTACCCATTTTTATATATCTATTTTATAGAAGGCCTATTCTATTTTCAGCAAATTTAAGAGTAATGAAGGTATTAATTGAGCAAATTAAAATTTTCATCTCAATAGCTTCTACTTTAACTTTATTTTCTTGGAAAAAGTGTTTACTAATTCTTCTGCGTTCTAACCATTTTTAAATCCTCTGCTATAGTACCTGTGGTGTTTCTTTTTTCCAAGACCAAAATTCTAGTTTCTTCGGACAATTTTTTCATCAAGCCTCTTGGTTGACATTCCTTTTCTTAAATAAGCCCCCTCCTCACTACCCCTGTCCTGCATATTACTCTAGAAGTGAACCCACCAGTGAAGAGACCAGAACTAACATAAACCTCAGTTTGGACAATAGTTCATAAATTTAGTCATAGTTCATAACTATTTTTGCTAGTTGAATGTGTGACTCAGTAAATCTCATGCATTTTTGACATGAAATTCTACTAAGCCAATTCTTTATCTTTTATATTTATTAGGAATTTGCATTTATCCATATTAATTTTTTTAATTTTCCAGTCTACTGATTTAGGCTCTTTAGATATTCTTGAGTGTTAATACTCCAAACTATCATATTAGCTATTTATACCATCTTTGTATCATTTCCAAATTGTAAAAGGATGTATTACTTGTATTACTTTAAATCACTGAGGAAAATAAACAGTACAAATCAAGAGATCAATTCCTCTTGTCATTAGAGATTTCCTAATAGGCTGAAATGTTCTACTAATTGATTCTCTTTGGGAATCATTCATCAAGTAACCCCCAACCCCCCTGAATGAATCAATATTTTTCTCACTTTTATTTAATAAATTCACAATGATATCATAAGGATTTTTTTAAAATGGTTCTTTCTGAAATAAAAAGAAAATTAAAAAGAAGAAAGGCAACATATTTTAGTGGTTTAAGACATGGATTCTGAAGGAAGACTTTCTGGGTTTATATTCCAGCTCTGCCATCTCCTAGTCTTATGACCTTATAAAAGTCACTTAATATCCCTGTCTTTGTTTCCTTTTCCGTACAATGGGGATTATATCATTACTACCTCATCAGGTTGTCATAATGAGTAAATTAGTATTTATAAAATCATTAGAAGTCTTTCTACAGTCACATTATCTTCATCTTATCACTGGTTTATTTTCCCCCCAAGTATTCGCAATCATCTGTTTAAAAATAAGTTCTAGAATTTTATAGGGAGTCTGTGTCAGGCTTTTGAAATATAGTTGCAATTATATAGTAAGACCTCTCTCTCTGTCTCTCTCACTCTCTTTTGCTTGTTCAACCCTTTTCACTAACAAAAGTAGTGTATTTTGCTTTTGGTGGGTTTGCTAGTTCAGTAGTATACAAAGCAGACTTTTAAATGCATTTTTTTTTCCAGATTTCACTTTTCTTTAGTGATAATATGGAATTGTTTTTGAGAAATTTGGCAACATTCTAATTATTCTACATTACTGAATAATCTTTCCTCATATGCCACATTACAGCATTTTTCTGAGAACAGGGAATATGACTTAAATTTGTTAATTTTCTCTGCCAATCCGCTGTTTTGCATGTGTGTGCGCGCGCGTGCGTGAGAGAGAGAGAAATAGACATTGTTTATGACATTCTCAAAGAATTAAACATTGAAAAAATATTTTTAATACAACGTATACATTTTCCATTCTCTAATACTTTTTTTTCCAAAACAGTTCCCTAAAATACTATACTAGTAAATAGGACTTTACTTGCGTGAAGTTCAAAATATTTAAAAATTATAAAAACTAGAACCAGAGTAACTGGATTCTTGAAGTAGATTAAAAAATCTTACAGCAATGTCATTTACCTCATGTTTGCTTTGGGGTACAGAATAGTTTATCTTGGGACAACCATAAATAACTCTAGATGTATGCATCACTTTTAAATTTTTTTTTTTTTTTTTTTTTGCAAAAAAACTATTTTGTCTAAATTTTACTTGGATTTAGAGAAACAGTTAAGTCTGCTCTCTTAATGTTTATTTGGGTATTGATATTAAATATGAAAAGAGAATGCTAACAAGAAAAAGGAAGTATTAAAACACAACTACCCAAAATATAAGACATATTTAGATCCATGAGTTTATAATAATGCTAAATATAATATAATTCTCCTTTGGAGAATTCTAGGGAATTGATTCTTTTAAAGGACAAATAAGGGTTTAAATAAAGGTTAAAGGGGTGGAATCAAGCATTTTCCTGCCTTTCCCATACAGACTGTCCCTCAGGATAACACAATGATGCACAAGAGAAACTTTCTGTTCATAGAAATCTTCTTGCAAATAAATGAGTATGGAATGATATATTTCAAATTCATCAAATTGCACGTCCTAATGAAGTGATGAATCTGGGCTATGATTATCAGTGGTGGCTGGCATCATAAAATGCAACCAAGAAGGCATTATGCACTTCCAGTGAAAGCATACACCACCATCTATGAAGTACTCTTGCCCCCAGATCAACTTGAATCAAGCATCCAGATGCACTTAAGCCAGAAATTCAGAGGACAGAGGAACACAGAGACGAATTAGACCCATCAAGGAACTGTAAGCAGTTCATAGAGGTGGTGGCCACTTAGAACATACACAGTGCTTTAACTAGATAAAAAGTTGGCTTTAAACACTTGGCACGAACAGAGTGATGCCAATTGATGGCAATGCTGGCCAAATCAGAACTTACCATTTCTTCCTTGCTCTCCTCCCTGTATTCTACCTACTTGACTATAGAAAAGGAGGGACTTCTCTTTTAATTAAGATAATAGTATTTATTACATAAGCCTGAGGTATAACTTCTGAGTCAAGACTGCCTTTTGCTGCTCAAAGTAACTGTATATTTGTATATTACCAAATAAGAATCTGGAAAGTTACTAGGCTGCCTGAATTTTCATTACAGATGTGGGAAAAATATAGTTCCCTACCAACACTGAATAAATTTGAAGACACAGTAGGAGAATAAAATGAGGTTGTTTATGATTACACTCTTACCACTTTCCCATTTAGCAAAATTGAGTATTTCTTCAGTATCATCATCAAAACAAATAAAAAGAGCTATGTAAATATCCCTTGAAGCCTCAATTTAGAACTCAGAGTTAAGGAGTTTTGATGGTGGCTACCAGATCTTCTACCAGATGCAAGTATATTAGGTTTGTTTATGTCTTCCAGAAGTACTTTTTAACATTTTCCTGAACCCAGAATCCCAATCCTATTATTTATCCTTTCTGTTCTCTTTTCCAGAATGAGAGAATATGGATTTCACAATCAGTGTGTATGATTCTGGATTTCACTAACAGTATTTACTAGCTGATGATATATGCTCCATGAGGGAAAGGAGTTTTGTCAGTTTTGTTTACTTACATGTAACCAGAGCCTAGAACATTGGCATATATTAAGTGTTTAGTAAATATTCTCTGAACGAATGAATTGAAGTCTGAGTTGTGTTAAAGCTCAGGAGTTTAGGTTTTATAAAGTGCTAGTCAACTTCAATTTCGTAAGTTAAAAGTTGTCTTAAGATAAATTTAACATTAGAATATCTTCTCCCCACTTCTATAACATACTCAATAAGGGAATTGCTAACTGATAAAGAGATGAAAATGAAGATAATTAAAGAGAGCAATATAAAGTAAAGCTAAATGAAATAACCCATTTAGAGAAAAGAGTTGTGATTATTTAATCTTACTCTAAGAAAATATTTTAAGTTGATAAAATATAATGCATTTTGTGGTGGAGATGAAGCAGACACTATGCATTTTTTAATGTTTAATTAATCACATGTGTGTAATACTGAACATTTTATGTTTTATTTAATTTTTATTTAATTTATTTTTTTATTGAAGTACAGTTGATTTACAATGTTGCATTAGCTCTGATTGTACAGCAAAGTGTTTCAGCTATATATGTATATATGTATATATTCAGCTATATATATGTATTTATATTCTTTATCAGATTCATTTTCCTTATAGGTTATTACAAAATATAGAGTATGGTTCCCTGTGCTATAGCACAGTAGTGCTATAGTAGTAGTAGGTCCTTATTGATTATCTATTTTATATATAGTAGTGTGTATATGTTAATCCCAAACTCCTTTTTATTTCAGAATTTTAGAATTCATTGTTTTAAATTCCACCTTTGATTCTGAATTGTGGTAAAGACTGATACTTCTTGTTCTACTCAGAGGCAATAAGTGCAGCTTTTCCTTTATTGTTATTCTGATACCATTAGGTTATTAGTATGACCTTTTTTTTTTCAGTGAGAGTGTATTCCTCTTACATTTTCATTTATTATTGTGGCTAGTTTTATAAAGATGGAACACTGCAAAAGATTGTGTTTTATTGATTGGTGGAGTTATGATGCAGGACTATAAAGCAGTGTGTTGAAGTATTAAATTAAATATTCTTCCTCTTTGTCCTGCTTCAGGGCCATCTTGGAGGTTAAAGGGTCTCACACAAATGAAATGATAAATCCAGTTTACATAGTTTAGCTATAGACATTGAACTGCTTCTTTCTTATTATGTCTGAATAAAACTCATTATCTATTTTGTTTCAGCAATAATTATGAGATTCTCTCCTAAGCAATTCTTTACTGTCTCCATTATTCTCCATCTTATAGCATACTCTGGAAAGGCAAGCATATAAATATGATAAAAGAATTAAGCTGTTGAAATAAATTAATTTATTGTGCAAGAATGTATTCAAATCTTACTTGCTCAATGGATTTTACTTTAATGAAATTCTTCAAAGAACAATACATCATGTTCCAAAGATTGAAATTATACATTAAGTGAAATGACTGAATATGTTGTGTCTCAGTTTATAGAAAGTTTCAATTGAATACTTAAGCTTCTAAAGCATAAAAATTTGCATAAATTAAAATATTTCTTTAAGTAAAAGTATTAAATATTGTCTGTATCCTTTGTTCATAGGCAAAATATATAATTAAAGTAAAAATAAGCTAAAGCTAAAATAAATACTACAATTTCACCTGTTTCCTAAGCCTTTAAGTATGATTTAAGATTATTTTACATTAAGATTTTAATCTAGCTTATTTTTGACTTAGTTTATTATGTGACCTTTAGAGTGTTATGAATGTATGAGTGAATAAGTGAATAAAGCATGAATGAAAAGAATCATCAAGGAAAACTTTTACAGTTAAATAAAATTGACTAATGAAAAAATTGTTAAACTTATGTGGAAAATAAATAAATAATTGTTCAATGGCACAATCATTGTTACTAGAATTTTGTGCATTAAATATTTATGTATTTTACGAGTTAAATATCTCAGGAAAAAATCAGTTTTTCATGCTTTCTGTTAGTGCCACTGAGAAATCTATTATGACAGGAAACTCAGACTTGCAAAATGATTTTAGAAGGATTGATTTATTTCAAGATTGCACTTTACCTCTGTTTGGCCAAACACATGCCACTGAAAATATGATCACTTACATAATTATTAAGAGGAATATTAAAATGTATTGATGGATAAACATTGATTGAGTGAACTTTTGGAGAAGATAGAATGGCTAATTAGAAAATTTTATTTATATAAAAATATAATAATGTTGTTTCCTAAATATATACCATGTGTTTCTGCATAATCCAAGTGTTAAGAGTTAGATGTATTAGCTTAGCAAACTTATGTACCTCTTTATCAGAATTTTGAGAAATCAAGGTTAGACTCTATATTGTGTATATCTGGTCATGTATGCAGTTAACTATAGCATGGCTTATTAATACATTTATACAGACTAAAAAGGAGTTCTATACAGTTTTATAAATCCATACTCTATAATAAATGCACAGATATTCCAAAAATGATACAAACTCCAGCCTTTGAATGCTGCACAGAAGCCAAGATTATCCTTTGATTTGTGATTGCAGAGACTTGAAGTGAACTTTATTGCCTTATTTTTAAATTAAAAATTGTGGGATATTTGTGTAATTGAATATATTAAAAAGTAAAAAAGATGAACTATTAATACATGCGATAACCTGAATGAATCTAAAAAACATTTCGTTGTGTAAAAAACACCAGACATAAAATGTATGTACTATATGAGTCCATTTTTATGAAATTCTAGGACCAGCCAAACTACTCCCTGGTGATAGAATTCAGAAAGCTGTTGCTTCTGGGGATGGGAGAAATAGGCTGGGAAGGGCATGAGAAATCTTTCTGGGGTTATGGAAACAGTCTAGATCTCGACAAAACTCATCAAACTGAACACATAATAAATGTACAGTTTGAAGCTGCTTCATAGCTTAAGGTAGGGTTGAATGTTAAGAAGAAAGATTTATAATCCCATCTGCTTTTAAATTATAATTAGAAGATAGGAAGTAACTTTTGGCATCCAGATGTGGATTCTCCCCTCTTTTAAATCATATATGTGTTTGTTTTTTAGAAATGTAGGTCATTTGTTTGCCATGTGAACTAAAGAACTTAGACCATTTAGAAGCATAGCTTGTTTGATTTATTTATTGTGGAAAAAATAACTAATATTGTGTTCATTTTGCATGTTGAGACATAGAGTTTAAAAATACATCTTGCAACTTTTGAGAGTAGAATTTAGTTGACTCTTTTTTTCTTTTTTCCTTTTGGTACAATATTGTTTGACCTGGCAAATTATTTGTTGTAAAGTTTCTTATGGGATTATTTTTTATTTTATGGAATATATATTGAGAAATACTTTTATGTATGGATTTTGGAAGAGGACTTGGCTATCTTGAAGGTTACTTTCATTTTATTTGTCAGGATCCTCAAGAATGAAACCTCTGTTGAAGATGTTTATTGACAATGTGTAGGACTGAAAAATTAAAAGGGTATGAAACAAGTGGTGCTCAGTCTTGGATATACGTTAAAATCGCCTGGAGAACATTAAAAAATACTGGCTTCTGGGTCCGCCTTCAGACGCAGTGTATAAGGCCGCTGTAAGAAAGTACAACAAACTGGGTGGCTTAAAACAACATAAATTTATACCCTCACATTTCTGGAGTCAAAAGCAAGATGTCAGCAATGCCATGCTCCCTCTGAAATTCTAGGTAGAATCCTTCCTTGCGTCTCCATAGTTTCAGATGGTGGCTGGCAATCCTTGGCAATCCTTGGCTTGCAGCTGCAGAGCTCAGTTCTCTACCTCATCTTCACATGACATTTTTCCATCTTTCACATTTTTCCCATATCTTCACAATGTCCTCTTGTGAAGGCATCTGTCATGTTGGATGAAGAGCCCACCCTACTTTAATATGACCTCATTGTAAATAATTTCATCTGCAAAGACCCATTTCCAAATGCTCACATTCATAGGTATTGGGGGTCAGGACTTCAATCATTTTGGAGGGACACAATTCAACTCATGACGCTCAGTAAGCCAGAATCTTGGGGAGTAAAGCCCAGGCATGTTGAAGAACTTCCCAGGTGATTCTAATTCAAAGTAGAATCGCAACCCATCACAAGGCTTAAAGGAACTTTTGAGATTGAAGACATACATTACCCTCTTTCTCTGTTAGTACAAAGCCTTGTCTGTTTTCCATATTACATTAGTCTTTGATATTTTGAAAACAGCCTCCTACAGGCCGATTCCATTTTAGAACTTTTTTCTTTTAAAAAGTCTGCTTTTTTTCATATTTGCATCTTTGCACTCTAATCAGGAATAATTTACTTATTATTTATTATGTATCATGTATCAGTTTATTTGTACACTTCCAAATATTTATGAATTATTGAAAAGACTGTTCTTCAAGGCCTGTGTGTGTTGATAGCTGAAGGTATAAACATCGTGTTGCTCGAAAAAAATATTAACAAATGAGTATCTTATTTCTTAATCAGTAACTCTATTTATAATAGCTCATTAGAAACAGTTATACAATACATTTGCACATTGGTCTCATAGGGAAGGTGCAAGACTTAAAAGGGAAGGTATGGAGTGGGACCTGAGTGTTAACATAGAACAGTATCAGGAAACATGATACCGGGTTTCCCTGGGATACAGCTAATACATATTTCATGAATTTTCCCTAATATATTTGTGTGGTTGCATTGGAGCTAGGAGCCTGAAAGTTATTAGAATCAAAGAAAATTATTCAAATGTTAAATAATAATAGATTTCCATGATGCCTTAAGATGTGACTAAGTATATCCAGAGCAGCCTCATAATGAAATAGGTGTTAACAGTGCCTCCAGTATTATTATTATGATGTCATGGTGATAAGCTGTGTGTTAAATGATCCTAGACATTTGCTGAAGCAATATAATTTATTTAAAGATTTTTTAAATTGATAATTGTCTAGAATTAAAACCTGCTTTGTTCTGTTAATTCTTTGTTGTCTAATGGTTCTAAACTGGATGTCTTTTTTGACCTCTCTTTTTATCCAAAGAAGGCATTGACATTTGCCATTACTACAGCGATGTTCACCTATATTAGTCTTTCCTTACTTTGACTTTTCTCTAGATAAAAGGTGTAGTTTAATCCAGTTAAATGTTGATGGAAAAAATGTGTTTGTCTTCACGTATCTGTAGAATTAAGAAAAATCAACATTCCTTAAGCAAAGGTCCAATGTATTTACCTCTTTTCTCCCCCTCCTCACCCCCCAACCATGGTGGTGTAGGAGCGTGTTCCCGACAGCCCCTCGCCTGCCCCCTCCCTGGAGGAGGGCCGAAGGCCTGGCAGCCACCCATCATCACACCGCAGCAGCAGCGTGTCCAGCTCCCCAGCGCGGACTGAGAGCTCCTCGGACAGAATCCGTAGGTGTCATACTTCCACTTGTCACCATTTTAAACTTTATTAGGTTCAGCTGGCTTTTCTAATCAAAATGCCCTCATTCCAAATAGATCTCAGATGTATCATGTTCTGACACTCTGTAGCAATAGCCATCTCTCAAAATTATGTTTCCCAATTTGCAGTGCCATGAGGTATGGTACTACATTAACAGGTTCTGATATAAATTCCCTCTCTTTGATGCCACACATAAAGATTTGAGCTATGAAACAGTTAGAGAAAGTTACCTTCTAGATTAGTTTCTGAGGTAAACACCTCCAACTCTCAAATACCTAGCGTCCAAGTATACTGTTTATGGTTTGTTTATTCCTCTTCGTTTCTTCAATCCCATCCCTGCCATTTTTAAAAATTCACTAATTTTTAAACTTCATCCTTGCATTGACAAAGACATCCACAGAGAGGAATAAAAGAAATAGAATTCAAAATAACTGATTTTTAAAACATTTTGTAGTCATTCAGAAGATCAATAGATTGAAGAGTGTGAAGTTGGTTAAATTCTAGGATTTGAATTAGTAACAGTCAATAATGCATATTATCATCACATGTTATTATTACTAAATTCTAAAAAGTAAGGTTATATTATATTTCATGATCACATTTTCAGATATTTAATCCTGGTCCTCATGGCCAAGAAAATTAAGAGTAAAGCTAATACACCATTCACTTAACTGGCTATTCTGTGTATGTACAAGAATCTAATATTGTTTACCAATAAAATGATCATATTAACAGTGACTACCTTGGTTGCTAAAACCAACACTTACTGTGTTGTTTACAGGCTTTAGTTATTATTTTAGGAAATCATGCTTATAGCATAAACTTCATCTAATTACACAGAATTTATTGCAGTTATTTGGTTGTTGAGAATATCTTCATAATAGGAAAAAGCATTTCCTAGAAAGTGTCTTTATAAGCTATAAAGGAAAGTTTGCATATCCTCAATATAGATACTGTGGAGGCAGATAATGTAAATATTTATCAAAATGTATGTAATAAAATTATTTTTAAAATAGTCAATCATTGACAATTGCATAGAATTCAACGTAATTCTAAATATGTGTACTTTATTTAGCCTGTTTATAACATATTTCCCTAAGTTTGTAAGAGATGATTGTTACTGTTTATTAATAAAAATGGATATAGCCCTTGATAATCATTGCCAAATCAACTATATTTCTGGGGCTGGTAAACCTCAGTTCACACTACTTCAAAGCATTTTTCAAATAAAATATTTTCAGTATGCCTTTGTGCCATGTTGTCGCTAGAATCAGAAATTTAATGATGAATATTTGGTTTCATGTCTAATACTTTGTAAGGTATCATTGGAAAGGAGCTGTCCTAGAAAAGAAAATTATACTTTTTTCATAATACTTCATCGCAAATACAGACAAATAGGGAAAGATTTGAGAGTTTTGATATACATTCTTTGTTTTACTAATCATATTTTAACATTCTTGATAGAAACAAAGTAATTACTTTTGCATGGATTGACTACCATAATTGTCCAAATGGAAATATTGACACATTTACACACGCGTGTACACATCTATGCATATACACACATACATGTGCAAATGTATGCATATTTATTTTTAACTTTAGACTAACATAAAAATTTCAAAAAGAATTAAAAATTCTTAAATATTTCTCATCCAGTTTCAATCAATTGATCTTTCTGAAAGATATACCTGATAAAGGCCTCATGCCACCGCATTGTCCTTATCGCAGACACTGTGCTTCTTTACCTCAAATACTCCTTTGTTTATTTTCTACAAACAAGGAATTTCCCTTACATAACTACAGAATAGTGATTAAAATCAGGAAATTAAGACTATTATCGTACTATTCTCTAAGCTGCACACCTTATTCAAATTTCACCAGCTTTCCCACTATTATTTTTTCCTTTTTTAATCTGACTAGTATTTTTAAAAATAAGAGATTTTTCTTTCCTGGTCCAAAGTCCAATCCTGGATCACATGTTGAAATTGCTTGTCATACGCCCTTAATCCTTTTAAATCTGAAAAGGTTCCTTAATCTTTTTTATCTTTCAGTACCTTGACATTTTTGGAGAATACATACGATTTATTTTGTAGAATGTCCTTCAGGTTGGAATTTTTTGATGTTTTCTCATAATTTGACTTCACAGACATGATAGTGTGTCCTTCCCAGTGCATGATTTCAGAAGATATATGATATTTTGCCAATACTTGTGATAACCTTCACTTGACTGAGGTAGTGACTGACTTCTAGATTTCTCTCCTGTAAAGTTCCTTTTTAAATTGTTTTTAACCTTTGTAGATAATAAGTATCTTGTGAGGAGATATCTTAACATTATGTAAATGTTCTATTCTTCATCAAACTTTGACTTCACTACTTTCAGAATTGTTCATTGAAGATTCTTCCCTGAAACAATTATTACTATGATGATTTCCAAATGGTAATTCCTAACATAGTCTTATATATCATTTTATACATATTTTAAAACTATATTTTTTGCCGTGAAAGTAAGGTTTTATGGAATGATTTTGCTTCAAAATTTTTGCACAAAACCAAGATTTTCATGGGCAATTTATTAAAAAATTTATTGACTGGATTGTGATCATAAGGGTATTTGATCATCTGCTTTATGGTTTCAGTAGTGACAGATTACTCTTAATAGTTCAAGAAAGAAATTATTGTTTTTAATCATTCAACCATTTAATAGGTATTAATTGGGCTCTTTTATTTTTAAATTTGAGTTCAAATCCCATTTTTTTTTTTTTTTTTGTGGTACGCGGGCCTCTCACTGTTGTGGCCTCTCCCGTTGCGGAGCACAGGCTCCGGACGCGCAGGCGCAGCGGCCATGGCTCACGGGCCCAGTCGCTCCGCGGCATGTGGGATCTTCCCGGACCGGGGCACGAACCCGTGTCCCCTGCATCGGTAGGTGGACTCTCAACCACTGCTCCACCAGGGAAGCCCCAAATCCCAATTTTTAAAGAAGTACTTTGATATCTGCGAAACTTCGTGTTTTATTGACTAGGACTATTGAAACAGCTATTTCAGTGCCTTAACTTGTTGAAAACTCTATTTGCCCTCTCATGCCACTAGAAATTTTTTCTAATTATGTTTTAACTTTGTAGTGTTAAAGAGTGTTCTAACGTTAAGGTTGCAGTTTTTGCAGAGTTAAGGAAGGTTATATGCTAAGGAGAGAATGTGATACACTAGATAAAGCTTGAATATTTCATTGGTAATGGTTATAGGGGTATGGCCATTCAAAAGTATTCCAGACATGAGAAAATATACATATTTTATGTGAAATAAAAATAAGATAAAACAGTTTCATTTTCAATATATTTCTGCTTGTTCTCAAAAATTATCATAGTTATCAGTTCTGACAGTGTTCAACTTAGAGATAGATTATAATTTTAAAGTTAGACCATGGTATTATGTTTATTTCTGAGTCCAAAAGAGTTTAAATAAGTTATCTGAATATTGTGTATCATGATGTTTTAGTCTTTTTTCTTTTGTTTCTGACTTGACAGCTGTCCATCAGAATGGTTTGTCCATGAACCAGATGCTGATGGGTTTATCACCAAATGTACTCCCTGGGCCCAAAGAGGGAGATTTGGCTGGTCATGACATGGGACATGAGTCGAAAAGGATGCATATTGAAAAAGGTAATATATGATTATGAGGTCTTGTTTTTCCTTCTCAACATATGAACTAGGTTTTAATCACAGAACAAAGTATATTTCTAGATTATATTAGACGATAGCATATAAACATTTTAAAAACCTACAGTATTAAGTAAAAATGCCTATTCAACAGAAAAGAAATATGAATGAGACATATTTCTCTTAAACAACAGGTAAATGTTCATTTATTTTCCAGTATGTTTTAAAAAAGAGAATTGTTTGTTTTAATTGTTATCTCTGAGTTCCTCAAGGACTATAGTTCAGTCTTTCTCCATGCTTTTAGGGTCAATTGTCATTTTACTTAGCATAATAAGAGCAAGGACAATATACAAAGGATTATTATGATTATTTTTTGGATTAAAATACACATGGTCATTTGATCAACCAAGAACTATAGTGAATATTATCAACCAATGTATTAGTAGTTGTTTCTAAAGTGTATGCAACGAATAACAAAGTCCAGATTGTGCCAAGCTGTGAGAGTTTCCTATTTATATTTTATTTGTACCAGCCTAACTCATTTTCACAGGCAAAAATTTGTCTTTTCGTTTCTTATTTCATGAAATACTTTCATGGAGAATTGAAATATTATTTTACATGCATGTTGGAAATTTATGCTATTGGATGCAAATTAATGTTTTCAAATGGTAAATTTAAATTGGGACCACTGGAGCCCTGCCATATCTTTTTCATCTTAATTTAATATTTTCAAATTTTATTAATAATATAGACTGGATACTTTGACTGTCTTTTTTGACTTGAATATCAAGTAATCAGTATTATGAAAAGGATTGTTTCTTTGGAAAACATAATTATACAGAAGGTACAATTCATTGGCTGTCAAAAAGGAAGATAAGTAAAATTGGCTATTTAGATAATCAGAAAGACATGATTGGAGAAATAGTAAGTTAAGGTGGAGCAACCGTTTTTCTTCGAAAATGACTATTCACAAAAAGTAAAAATGCTTACATAAACATTTTTCTATTCAACATGAAAACTGCTCTGCTGAGTCCTTTGGAAGAAAGAACACTGTATTTCTATAAATTAAATTATTGGCATTATGCAATTAATAAGAAAATGGTAATCTTTTCTAGGTGCTAACATGTCAAAATCTAGGCATATTTGAGAGCAGCATTAACGCAACTTCCTAATTATTTATTTTAAAATTCGCTATCAAATATTATCACAAAGCTGGGTGGAATATATACAAGTGCATCAGTGAACGAGATTGCCTCTAAATGTCTAATTCTAATTTTCTGTGAGTTCTTCTTTAAAAATGAAGAAAAATATATAATGCCTTATGTATCTTTTGACATATACCTTTTATATTTATCAAAAACCAATTTGAGGAAATATGGAAATTTTTATAGTAATAAAACATAAAACTGCATAGAGGATTTAAGTTTTAAGTAAGAATATTGAAATATAAAAAATCATTATTTGGGTTAAGTAGCCATTCTCCACTAGGGTTCTATGAAAGAATGAAGCCCTATAGAAAATGATTTTAGTGATTAATTTCTCAATTTTCCCATAGATGCTACATAGCTAGTTTCACTTGAAATGCATAAGAGAGAAGTTTTATGATATACAATGGTTGTCAGGATATTAGGGTTTAATTCTCTTGCAGAACCTTGGTGAAAAAAGGTTGGGAGTGAAATATAAAAGCCCGGAGGTGGTAGTGAAGAGACCACCAAAGGAATGACCAATAATGTGATTGGAATAATGAATCTCACTGGAATTTTTGGTGGGGAGCTTTCTACAATCTCATGTTTCAAGTTGAGTTGACTATAATTTTTTTAACTTTCTTTTTCCATGAGTCTTGAGTTCTATCTGCCTATCATCTGTCTATATCTATTTGTTACTACTATTTTAACTTTGCCACCGTAGAGCCTTTCCTGAGATACCATACTAGGTTGACATAGGGGTCCCACTGCTGGTTTTCCTGTGTGCCTGCCCCCCAAATCTTCATTACCACATTTTCCTTGTTATTTGGAAGTTATTTTTTCATTGGTCTGCTTCCAGTACTAGACTGTATACTCCATGGAGTCATGTGTGTATTACATTTGCTTTAAACAGACTAGACAGTCTATGAATGCATATTGATCTGTGCTAAATTACTAGAAGATTCTAAGAGATGGTGAAAGTAATTTAAAATAACTGCGATGGTGAAAGGCAAAAGGTAGAATTTCATAACCTTTAGAACATACATGTATATGAAACAGTAGAATGTTCTGGCCAGGAATATGCACAAAAACTTTCTATATCACTAATGGTACTTCTTATCACATCTTAAGTTTTTAAAATGGTTTTGCTGTCAGAATAAAGACCTTGATCATATCCCAACAGTTTTTCAATATTTTAATGTATATTTTATAAAGGAAAGTAAGTTTTTAATATTCTCCCTAGAAATGTGAAACTACCTTTAAACTCATAATTTCAAATGTAGTTATGGAACCGTGGACATTGTAATAGATTTTGATACTCTTATAATAAGAATTTTATTATATGATGCCCATCTCTTTTATGTACTCTCACTCTTTTATCTATTTTTCAGCATACTGAATTAATAGTATATATTCGTAGGCTTTCTAGATTGATAGGGTCTACTAAATTAAAAATTGTTTTCTTTCATGACTACATTTATCATGTGCCGCATACTTGCCCTGTAACTTTCTTACAACACATATCTGTATTAAAACAAGTGACTTCATTTAGAGACATTTGTAGAGAAATTAATTAAATGTTTGTGTCATTTTAGGCTTGAACTTCTTAAATGTAAATTTGCTGCCTACCACTTTAAATCATTCAAAAGATAATAATTCTTAAGAAAACATTGATGTTAAAAATAGATACCAAAATTAATTTGTATGCTGAGAATCACTGTGGTCTAAAATCTTAATCACCAGTAACTTTTAAGCATTTAAAAATCTTCTTAATATTAAAAAGCTATTGACTTTACTCTATTAGAATATTTACGTCACTATTAGTTGAAGGACCAGCGGCTTTACAGGTGTTAGAACTCAGAAGTACTAAGTGCTGACTGAATTTGCTTAGTTTTTAAAATAAAAACATTCTAATGGGTTTTTGAACCCAGGAAGAGTTTAATTAAAGTACTTTCAAAATATAAATATGAAAAACAAGTTAGTGTATCAAGAAGTAATAGACATATAATATTGTTTCAAGCATCCCAAGTGTAAGAAGAAGTGATTTTAATAGTATGAACTTTGACTAAAATTAGGAGTTTGTCAAGGATATGTGCTGAGGAAATCTATGATACAGCTCATAGCCTCAAAAACAATTTTATGTCTTTTAACTTTTCCAAACACACTGCAAGTTCTCTAGAGCTTTCTGGATTTTAAAAACATTGCTGATTTTTACCCTTAGTCTAAATTTAGTGGAATAGGCAGTACTAATTGACATTTTCTTTTTCTTAATTGAACTATAGTTGATTTACAATGTTGTGTTAGTTTCTGGTGTACAGCAAAGTGATTCAGCTTTATATATATGAAACAATGAAAGAATTATGTATGTATATGTATGTATATATAATATATTTCTCAGATTCTTTTCCAATATAGCTTATTATAAGATATTGAGTATAGTTTCCTGTGTTATACAGTAGGACCTTTTTGTTTATCTATTTTATATAAAGAAGTGTGTAAATGTTAATCCCAAACTCCTAATTTATCCCTCCCCCTACCCTTTCCCCTTTGGTAACCATAAGTTTTTTTTCTATGCCTGTGAATCTGTTTCTGTTTTGTAAATAAGCTCATTTGTATCTTTTTTTTTTTAGATTCCATGTATATTACATGATATTTGTCTTTCTGTCTTACTTCACTTAGTATGATAATCTCTAGGTCCATCATGTTGCTGTAAATGGCATTATTTTATTCTTTTTTATGGCTGAGCAATATTCCATTGTATATACGTACCACATCTTCTTTATCCATTTATCTGTCAGTGGACACTTAGGTTACTTCCATGACTTGGGTATCATAAATAGTGCTTCTATGAACATTGGGGTGCATGTATCTTTTCAAATTAGAGTTT